>NC_056727.1:549904188-550096688 GCF_019279795.1 Protopterus annectens
ATTCTATTAGAAGTATCAGCTTATTCTGCTTGACCCTTGCCCACTTCCTATCCCAGATAAAATCCTTCAACTCTTTATTATTTACTGTCCACAACTTATCCTCTGGTTGATGAAAATATGCCTGACCTGTATATAAAACTGAAGGAACTAACATTTTCACTGTTTGTATATTGCTATCCATATCCATAAACGAGAACTTCCAGTTTCTCAGTTTTTGTATTATATTTTATGTGGTCTTAACAGAATCCTTTTTGATCTGTACTCGTAAATATTTCATTTAATCATGTCCCCATCAGAATAAATTTGGTGAACCAATTCATCTGCGGGTATATAGCTTATAGTTACAGCCTTTGTTTTATCTTCCCTAATTTTATATCTTGGAAAGACTTGACATTGTCCAAATGTGTTCCACAACACTGAGAGGCCAACTTCTAGTTTTAACAGGTACAAAGTAATATTGTCTGCAAATAAAGCCAACTTATGTTGATTACCATACCAATTATATCCCTGAATTTTTGAGTCTTTTATTTTCTTTGCCTATAGCTCTAAATATAATGCAGATAAAAGGTGAAAGAGGACACTCATGCTGGGTTCCTTTTTTCAAACACAACTTATCAGAGGGAACATCCCACTTTAATTTTTGCCTCTGATCCCAAATATATCCTCCTATTTAGCTTTATGATTGTATCAGTGAATTCAGATGCTTCCATTGCTCTACTCATAAAATCCCAGCTTACTCCATTGAATGCTTTCTCTGCATCAAGAGCCACAAACAACATCAGTATTTTCTTATATTCTACTTCTTTCTGGATCATCATTGTTCTATTAATGTTGAAAAATGTTTGCCTCCCCTCCACAAAATTGCTTATCTAAACAATCCTGTCTTGGTTTGTAATTTACTGTGGCATTGCATGGTAAGAGAAGTTTTATTTGAATTTATATTTTATTTCTTACCACTGTTTTACCTGTTCATTGGAAAAAATGGATAGCTTGTAGACAAGCTTTACTATGATTTATATTTTGTTGTTTTACCTTTAATTTTCACTGTTTATTGTTAGAAAGGGGATAGATTTTAGACAGGCAAACTCTAGGCATCTAAGGGACCTAGTCAGCTATAAAGTCACACAGACTACAGAGAGGACAATCCAGAGTTTACCTAAACAATTCTGTCTTGCTTTGTGATTTATTGATCTTTAGTGTTAAAAAGAAGTGCGACTGCAAGCAATAGTTTGCAGAAGCTACTGCATGCGACATAAAGAAATTCCAGCTTTGTCTGACTTTCAGAACTTGTACGGTAAGAGCAACAACTTTACTGTACATACTTTAGTATTTAGTTATATATTGGTTGTGTGATTTTTCTAACATAATTTGATTAAAGCTCTCATTGAATTCTGCGGTAACTGATTTTGATTATTCTTTTCTTTTATAATTTTTCATTCATTTGATTATTCTTTTCTTTTATAATTTTTCATTCATTTGAAGCTGAATAGGGTTCCTTAAATCAGTATGTCATTACTGATTTGCTAAAGCACAAATATCTTGTACAGTATAATAAATGTCATGTATATTTAAAGGTAACACTTGATAGCACTGATGATCTGTGTCCCTTATGTCAAAAGTAGGATGATTTGCTTACCATTATTAGTAGTAAATCTAGACTTACTGATGATTGCACTTGTTACATATATTAATGGCTGGACTGGAGAGATCAATAATGTTAGACAAAGAGCAAATAGAATACATTTGGGAAAGGATGTGTCTGTTGTCTGTAAAGATCACTCAACCCCTATAAGATGGTGCCCTGACAACTTTGGAATTCTCGATACAAGTATTCAGCAATCTGAGGATTCAGAGTGTTTAGAAGGAAATAAAAAAAAGAAAGGAAGGAAGAAGTTCACAAGAAATAACAAGGACAAAAAAAGAAACTGATACATTTCTGTAAAGTATATATAAAGAGCGTATTTATAATCATACTTATGATATACGCAAAAGAGTTGAGATCAATGCTTTAGCGAAGCACATTATTAATAATCCTACACATGAATTTAAATTTAGAGTCCTTCAACTAGTGGAGATAAGTAAAAGACTAGGTGATAATGTTAACCGACTCTTAGAAACTGAACTAAATTGGATCTTTAGAACAGGTGCTCATAAAGAACCAGGGCTAAATAATTTTGTGTCTTTGAGACCTATACTTGAGAAAAGGTAATAGTTGGTAATTAGACTTTGAAAAATAATCTGTGTTTTGAATAAATAGAGTGGAATTAACAACAAGCCTGTATAAAATGAAATTTTAATTATAAGCTTATATTTTTCATTTTATATTTAACAGCTTCTAATCTAGTTACACATATTCATATATTTATATATACATACTTTTCATTAAATCATAGTATAATATATAATTTTAAATAAATTTTGACTAAAAATTATTAACTATAAGTAGAATTTTTAATTATAAGAATTGCTAGCTATCAATGAATAGTAACCATTTTATAGTTAGGCAGTCATGAATTTATATATATGTAATTCAGATTTATGTAGTTGTAAAATTTGATAGATACTTTATATCTGCACCTGTACTCAGCAGGATATAACTGTTGCTTCTCTTACATTACTGAGAGCTTACACAAAACCAGTGAGTGCTAAACAGGTCTTGAGTCCATATTTCAACATTTTATACTTCACTACAGTTTATGTATATATATTCGAGATGTTATTATAACGTCGTATATTTAAATCAGCGCTGCATGAAGATCAGCGTCATATGACGAGTTGAAGCGTACTATAGGTAAACAGCTAGCTAGTCTGTTAATGTAGTGGAGATGGAGTTGAACACCTAAAGAACATCACGCATTAGAATGTGAGTAGGAATTCACTAACATAACTATTCCTTGTTTAAGTAGATGCTTTAAAATAATGCGAGGTGAGAGGTGAGAGTTATGGAATATGTCCGCAAGTAAGATATCAAAAAGTCAACGGAAAGAGGTTGGTTTTGACTATATTTACTAATGCTACAAACACTGTGCTTAGAATAATCGATTAAAAGGGATTAATGCTTCATGGTGGAATGATGCTTTACTAATGTAGCTAACGCATTCGTTTTTAATTTGCTCTCTGTATCTGTTCGCTGTCGTTGATAAGACCTGATGTCAGCATATTTTATATGGATTCAAAATGTTACATTAATGTTTTATAAATGTTTTAAACAGTTTTTAGTAGAAGTATGTATAATATGTATAATATGTTTTTAACAGTTTTTTATATGCATACAAAAAGTGAGCGCTAGATCTGATGTTATTTGTTTGAATGAATGTAAATAATATATACTGCTTTAAGACTCACAGTTGAAACGAGAGGTAGATTGTTTGCAAATATTTGAGTGGTTTTATAAATTACTTAATTACCAATTAAGTTAGAGGACATGATTGGTGAATATGATGTATAAAAGGAACTTGAATATTTAGTTTAATTGATCTGATGAAGCATGCGTTGAGCATGTGAAAGCGCTTATCCGTTTTTTGTCTATGTGAATAAAGAAGTTTATACGAATTATTCTCGTGGTGTATCCTGACAGTTTTGCTGTTACCAGTGTTGCTGTTTGTTTTGCTGCAAGGATACTTTGGGAGTCAACGATATTTGTATACCTTTTACTATTTCTGTAAAGTAAAGAGGATACATATTTAAAAGGACACTGCTTTGTTATGTAACACATAGATTACAGGAAATGATAACATTTTTCTATCAACAAACCTTCAGTCTGCAGAAAATCATTTTTCCAAAAGGAAGGTAGAAAAAAAAGACAAGGGGCAAGTGAAAAGGAAGAAATCAAAACTGAAAAAAGATGAGAAAGACAGACACTGACAACATGGATCTAGTTGTGGATGCACAAGGCCAGCTGGGTGAGAATTGTATGCTTGCAAATGTAATACGCAATGAAACAGTGGGATTAATAAGGTTAATGGGTTCCCTATTATATGATCGAATTTGAAAGCACGAAATGGCAAAATACCGAAATGGCATATAAGTGAATTATTTTCCTAGGAAAGAAATTGCTTGGCCCCCTTCGTTATTTTGCCGTTTCCGTCACTGTAGTGCGATCTCGGAGTTGGAATATTTAAGTAGGGGGTGGGGGGGCACAGCCCCGATGTCCGAAGCCCCCACTTTGTGTAATGTTTTAAATTTTTTTTTTCTTTTTTGGAGCAGCAATTTTTTTCCCTGGGGAAAAAAATTGCTGTTCTAAGTGTTCAGGATTGTAAGCTTTTGCTTACATGCGGTCGATAAATCAGCGTTCACTTTTTTTAAGCATTCGCTGATTTAATATAGACCTGATTGATGGTGGTGAAGATCATTCCTTTGTAACAATTGATAGAGCAGCTAGAAGTTGAAGATTCTTCAGATCTGGTTAGAAAATATATTCTTGTAAATGGAGATTCAATTATTAGAGGAACTGATGCTTACATTTGCAGAGAAGATAATGAACATTGAATAGTGTTATGGTTGCCCGGAGCAAAAATAGAGGATGTGAGACAAGCCTTAGAACACATTAATGTAAGGAAGTATGGATCTGTTTTTATTTATGTTGGCACAAATGATGTCATCTGCAAGGACTCTCTGACTGTTAGTAGGGAACTTACAACCCTCTTAGATAGTATAACTTGTACTAGTGTTAGGATATATTTTTTACACGTCACATATAGAAAGGAGAGTCAGGTCACCATGAATGAAAAGATTTTGGGGGTAAATACCGACATGGAAAAAAAGTCCCGTTTTAAAAAATGGAAATGGGTAGAGCATCCGAGCCTAATTTTGAACATGTGTTCATACAGTATGGCATGCAGGCTGAACAAGGAGAAGGTTACTGTTAGCTGCCTGTCAGGTGCCAGGATCCGCCACATAACACAAGCACTCAGGTCACTCCAGAACAAGTACAAATATGACTCTGTCATTATCCATGTTGGTGTGAATGACCTGAGCTATACCTCCCTGGACTACATGAAAAGAGACATGGAGGAGCTCTCTGATCATGTAGCCCAGGCTGGTATGACCCTGACCCCGAGTAGCATCCTGCCTTCACCAAGAATGATACCATGGTATAGAGAAAAAATTATCAATTTCAAAAATTGGCTAAGCTTCTGGTGTCATTCAAAGGGGGATCCAGTGTCTGTCAGCCTGGGATAACATGCTCGACAAGCCACACTGCTTCACTAGAGACAGCTTGCACGTGTCACCCTTAGGTTTTCAAATACTGGCCAAGGCTCTTGCCACTCCTATAGTGCTTTTTTTAGGCAAGGCTCAAAAGACATACCCACCGCTGTAAATAGCACAAGTAACAAAAAACTGAGGGTAATGCTACTCAATGCCAGAAGTCTAAACCTCAAAATGCACGCACTCGAGGTACTCCTCAGTATGGAGAAAATCGATATATGTGCAGTAACAGAAACCTGGTTTAAGGCTTCAGAGAGCACCCCAGCACTACCAGGCTACAACTCATACCATACATTTTGGCCACAAAACCCGGACCGAAATACAAAAGGCGGGGAGTATCCATATTCATCAAGAATATCCACACCTCCAGGTTAGTGGCACAGCACGATGCTTCAGAGATCATCCACGTGCAACTAACAATGGGCAAAACTGCTATTCAAATTATAGCTTGCTACAGATCACCCACTTTGTCCCAGGACCCTCACTCTGCATTCCTGGAAACACTGGGAAACATAAAGGTCCTACCAAGCACCCTGATATTGGGTGATTTCAATTACCCAAACATTAACTGGGAGAACTACTCAAGTAGATACTCCCTTGCCCAACATTTCCTAGAATTTATAAACTCAAACACCCTGGCTCAATTGGTCAACACTCCCATCAGAGGTGACAACATATTGGACCTGGTCATCACCAACATAAGCGACTGGTGTTCCACACTGGAGGTCAACCCCTTGCTAGTTAGATCTGACCATAAACTAATCACTCTGGATATCCACATTCCACCGCCACCCCCGGTCAAAGAAACCACCATGAAATACTTTTCAAAAGCTAACTTCACATTACTTAAGACTGAGGTGGAAAGTTTCAAAGCCCCCACGCTAAAGGATAACGCTGTCCCAGCTGCAAAATCCTTTACTAATGCACTCTACTGGCACCTACAAGAATGCATGGATCATGCTATCCCAAACAAAACCAAGACTCACTCCTCCAAGAAAAGGAAACCAGTCTGGTGGACCCCTGCCATAAACAAGCTATACAATAGAAGGAGGAAACTAGTACAGAAAAGAGTAAAATCCCAAGAAGGGAAGACATCCCTGATCAGTATCAGCAAGAAACTACATTCCCTCATAAAATTGTCCAAGGCTAGCTTCGAAAGAAAAATTGCCATGGACGCCAAAGATAACCACAAGGAATTCTTTAGCTATGTCAAGAATCTAAGTGGCAATTCTCAGATCTGCTCAGAGTTAGTGCAGAATGGCACAAAATACACTGAACCGACCGATATAGCCAACATCCTGGCAGACAGGTTCAGTGCAAACTTCACCCCCAAAAGGGCCCATAACTATACCCAGAAGAATGTAGTGCCCCTGAAATCAGACACTCAGGTTAAAACAGCCCTCTCCAAAGCCAAAAACACAGCATCAATGGGACTGGACAGTGTCCCAGGCTGTGTCCTACACAAACTCAAAGATGAACTAACCCTTCACCTAAACACATTGTTTAAACTCAGTCTCTCCACAGACTATGTGCCCACAGAGTGGTGTACAGCAACATTTATTCCACTGAACAAAGGTGGAGCCACAATGGACCCCGGGAACTATCACCCTATAAGTCTGACTAGCTTGGTCTGCAAAGCTATGGAGCACATCATCATGGATCTCATTAACAGAGACATTAGAAACCTCCATACACTGGACCCTACCCAGTTCTTCTTTAAGGGCAGATCATGCCTCCTAAACCTGGTGAACTTCTTTGAGACAGTTACCAAGGCTATAGACAAGGGAAAGGTGGTCCACACAGCCTATGTAGACCTTGCAAAGGCCTTTGACACCATTCCCCACTCAGGTATTATAGACAAGCTCACCAGCCTGAACCTAAACCCCTACGTCACGAGATGGGTTGCCAGCTGTTTCATGGACAGAACCCACATGATAAGAGTTGTGGGAGCTAGGTCTGACTGTAAACCGGTTACAAGTGGCATTGCCCAGGGCTCAGTCCTAGGATCCCTCCTGTTCGGCATATACTTCTCAGAGGTACAGGCAAGCACAGGTGGACTATGGCTGACCAAGTTTGCAGACGACTGCAAACTAGGGGCTATAATTGACTCTCCGACTGACACAGACATCCTCCAAAAGGGTCTCACTGAGACAGATACCTGGTGTCAAAACCATGGCCTCAAGCTAAATGCCAAAAAGTGCATAGTCATCCCCTTTGGAAAAAACACAGTACACACAAACTACCACATAGGTGGTAGCCCCCTAAATATGGAAGACATAATAAGGGATCTGAGGACCCAAGTAGATAGTAACCTCTCCTTTGATAATCACATTGCCAAAGTGGTTAGAAAATCCTTCTATGTGGCCCACCTAATCACAAAAGGGTTTGCATCCAGATCGAAATAGGTCATTGGGCCCCTCTAGGCATCACTCATCAGACCCATCATAGAGTACAGTGCCCCATTTGGGATGTACCTTACAAGACACCTACAACAACTGGAAAGACCACAGAAGTACCTCACCAAAAGGATCACTGGCCTCAAGCAGATGCCCTATGCAGCTCGACTGAAGAAACTCCAGCTGTACTCGGTTGCATACCGCCTACTCAGAGGAGATCTCTGCCTGACATACAAGGCCATGTCCAACCCAGAATTGATGGACACGCTCCACCTAAAGAAAACCATATCCCCTTGAGACAGACACTCCAGAGATCTAAACCTCACCACAATAATAAATAGGATGTACTGGAGGGATAGATTCCTGTCCCAGAGACTTCCCATGCTCTGGAACAAGATTCCAGTCTACATTAGGCAGACCTCCTCGCTAACCCTCTTCAAGAGAAACCTTGATGAGTGGATGGGAAACAGAAAGTTTACCCCAGGGATCACTTCAATGGCTCTGCTGGACAGAGGCACAGGGAACTAATCTAAGGGGGTGGTGAAAGCCAACACATTCCAGCTAGGGTTATAAATGCCTTTGGGCAGATAGCCTAGTACCTACCTATGAGCCTATGACCCTATTTGTCAAGATCAGGGAAGAGTATTTTTGCAGCAGATATTTTGTAATATGTGACAAACACAAGGCAGGACTTTTTGCCAGGTCGAAAATTTAACAGTTCACAGATAGCAACATTCAATGCATCTCTGATGGCTGTTAATGCTAGGAGCTTTAATAATAAAGTTTTTTTATTGGAAACTTTGCTGTGTTCCTACAAGATTGATGCTATTATTGTTTACAAAATATTGTTAAAGAACAATGCCTGGAAACCAGTTCTGTCAGTGTAGAAATGTTTTTACTGTGGCAGACATTCTAACAAAAAATTAGGTGGAGGTGTTATGATAGGGATCAAAGATAGTTATTAGACCTGTGATAACACCAATACTATAGACTGTGTAACTGTGACAATAACGACAACCCTGGAACATATAACAATTGTTGAAGTGTACAGACCACCCAAGTCAAGTGCTGATGACCTTGAGGAATTTATACATTTCTTGCATGAAATACAGGAAGGAAAAATAATAGCGGATGGGGACTTCAATTTACCAGAAACAGACTGGAATAATATTGATTCAGCAACATTAGTAAGGAAATTATTTATAACGCATGTTCAGGAACAACAATTTCTTCAGATCATAAAAAAAAAAAACTACCAGTGAAAGGGACATACTAGACATTGTTTGTGTTTCTAAATAAGTTAGTATTTCATGTCAAGTTTTACCACCATTGATGTTCAGTGATCATAGGGTTATAAAGGTTAATTTGTTGATAGATAATTCTGCCAAATTTGAAATTTAAAACAGTGCACAGAAGATTAATTACAGATTATACAGAAAGAAAACAGTCACTATGTAAGACTAATTGGAGTGATGCGTTCAGTGAAAAAACTGCAAAAGGTATGTGGAAAGTTTTGAAAGAGAAATTGTTTGAGTGCAAAAAATCAAAAAAAATATTTAACATCAGGATCTAGCATACAATATCAGGAGGATGTATTTCCATAAGAACAAGATATCTGATTAAGGTGAGGGACAAAAAATATAAGAAATGGAAAAGAGGTCAAACTACAACTTTGAAAGCTGAAATAAACAAGCTGGACAAACAAATTAAACATAGTATGAAACAAGATCAAGAAAAAATTGAAGATAATTTATATAAAGATATTGAGCATAATAGGAAACCATTTTATAGATACATGAAATGTGGAAGGAGTAAAGACATGCAAATTGATAAACTGTGTAGATTCTACAATTTATTCTCAGACAACATATTATAGATATATTAACAAAACCTTATGCAAAACAGTATAGCTTCACAAAGGGGGTGAAACGTTGTTCTGGTAACATCTAGGTAACCTGAAACACTGAAATAAAAGTAAATTATGTTGTAAAGGAACTATGCAAACTGGATAAAAAAACACTTGGAGAAGGCAGAATTAGTAATAATGACCTGATAACACTTCAGCAAGAATTTATAGTACCGTTTTATTGATAATTGACTAGGTCGAATAAATATGGGGAGATTCATCAAGATTGAAGATATGGGTTTATTAAACCTGTCATTAAGGCAAAGGGGAGTAGGACAACTCCAGAGTCATATAGACCCTTAAATCTACTTTCATAATTGGAAAGGCCGGGATTTCAAACCATATATCAATATGCATATGTTGAAAATATATCTATTACCACCTGTAACATGATGTTCTGTAACAATATTATAACAGCTATGAATGAAAAATTGTGCTGTGATGTAATTTATTTAGATTTAATTTCAGCATTTGGCAAGGGCATACACAAAACACTGATCAATTAATTAAAATAAGTAGCCATTGATTTGTCCTTGATAAGATGGATAGCTACATGGCTTGCAAATAGGACATGGCAAGTATACAGCAATTGCATAGGTGAAATTATTGGTTACAGTCAGGATGTCCCACAGGGATATATGCTAGGTCTTTACTTTCTTAGATTGTATGTTTCAGACACATATTTTTCATCTGATGTGTTCTACAGTCTGTATGCAGAGTACATGAAATTGGGTAAACTGATTACATGAGTTACAGATTGGGCATGTCTGTAAAAGAACTTGACTAAATTGACCATTTGGGCACACGAGAATAATATGGTGATAAAAACATACAAAACTAAGCATATGATATTTGGGAAACACAACTTGAAAGGTGAATATTTAATGCAGCACACAGTGATTGAAATTGTAGATTTATTTAAGGAGACATTAACACCTGGTGAAATTTGATTGTACTCAAGGAGGACACTCAGACTCTGCACAGAAAGAACTCCAGCTGAGAACCAAACTGGAAAACCAAATACTATGAGGAAGCAATACTAATGGTAAGTGTTTGATATTCCAAGAGTCATTAATGTGAGTCTCAGAATAACAAGATACTGAATAAGTGAAACACCATCCTCTAACTAAATATGCCAACTCTGAGATCACACTACAGTGGAGGAAGGGCAAAGTTTACCATGGTGGCCAAGTGGTTCTTTTGCCAGAGTTCGTTTTTGTTGTTCAGGTAGTTCAGTATACTGAGATTTAATAAAAGTCTGGCTCAATGAAGTGGGATTTGATAATTTAAGTATTTCATGTTTTGAAGGGGATCCATATATATATATATATATATATATATATATATATATATATATATATATGTATATGTGTGTGTGTATGTATATGTATATATATATATATATATATATATCTCAACACACTTGTACGACTGTTTACTTACCCAACTTGAAATATTGGAAACGGCAGTGTCGAATGCTCAGAATTGCGAGCCTGGTACTTAAAGAAAGTTGACACTCAGGGAATGTTGACTTTGAACAAAACTACCTCATTTCCAGGTTTCTGCTACGAACATTTTGCAGGGGAGCAAGCCCCCCTGCACCTCATATGTGGGAGGCTGCACCCCCACACCCTCTGCTGCTTATATATACTAACTCTAATATCGCAGTACAGTGAGGGAGAGGGTGCATTTCCTGATCCTACTATAGTGCGATCTCTACTGAGAATACCAAACTCATAACAGTGAATGCACACTAGCATTCGCTTTTCTGAGTTCGGCATTTTTTCTTTTGCTAATATGTAGTCAGCCACAACATTTTAAAGGTAAACATATATATATATATATATATATATATATATATATATATATATATATATATATATGTGTGTGTGTGTGTGTGTGAATGTCAGCACTTGTATACTTATTACGTTCTCTGGATCACTAGCAGAATGGTACTTAGGTTCATAGTTTTAGTACTAAGCTAACTGCCCTTGCGAGCCATTTTAAGCCTAACCAATTATCCCTTGTGAGACTCAAACCCTACACCTTGTGTTTGTAAGGCAAACATCTTAGCCATTAAGCCACACTCCCAACCCCTATGTACACTGGAAAATCCTTGTTTTTATTAAAATTACTTGCAGATAACTATACAGTACCTTCAAAATAACTGTTTCCTGCATATCAGAGGTTGAGTCCTATAACCTGCACTTACATTGTGCATCTCTAAGCAAATCACTTAAATAGACCAATTCTCCTGAGTCACTTTTAAAACTATTTTTCTGTAGGACATTTTCTAGTTAACAGACCATGGTGGACAACAGAGGGCCCAAATATAAAATTAAAATGATTAAGTTATTTTTTAAAGAGCTATCTCAAACAGAACCGAGATGCTATCCTCCAAAAAAAGGAAGCCAATCTGGTGGTCCCCTGCCATAAACAAACTGTACAACAGAAATGTTGCAAAAAAGAGTAAAATCCCATGAGTGGAGGAGCTCCCTGGTCAGCCTCAGTAAGAAGCTGAGATCCCTTATAAGATCCTCCAAAGCTAGCTGCAAAAACAAAATTGCCACTAATTCCAAGGACAGCCACAAAACATTTCGATGGCAACATGCAGATCTGCTCTGAGTTACAGCACAAAGGCATGAAAATTACAGAACCAACTGATATTGCCAACATCCTGGCAGATAGGTTCATTGCTAACTTTACCCCCCTCTCACCCCCTAAAGAGCCCATATCTATACAGGAAGAATGCAGAGTCCCTGTAATCACAACTACACAGGTAAAAGCTGCACTCTCTAAAGCCAAAAACACAGCATCCTTGGGACTGGACAATATCCCAGGCTGCGTTTTACACAAACTTCAGAACGAACTGGCTCCCCACTTAATCACCATGTTTAATAATAGCCTCGCATCAGGATTTGTGCCCACTGAATGGTGTACAGCAACAGTTATCCTCCTCCACAAAGGGGGAGCCACCACTGATCCCTGGAAGTATCGACCTATTAGCCTGACGAGTCTGGTCTGCATGGTACTCATAAACAAAGACATTGGTAACCTTCAAACTCTGGATCCCACCCAGTTCGGGTTTGTGAAAGGCAAACCATGCCTCCTGAACCTGATCGACTTCTTTGAGGCAGTCACCAAAGCCATAGATGAGGGTGAGGTGGTTCACACGGCCTGTCTTGACCTCGCCAAGGCTTTCGACACCATCCCCCATTCTGGAATTATAGCTAAACTCACTAAACTAGGTATAAATCCCTACGTCACAAGATGGGTTGCCAACTGGTTCACTGACAGAACCCACACTGTAAAAGTTGCAGACTCCAAATCTGTCCTCAAAGCAGTGAAAAGTGGAGTACCACAGGGTTTCGTCATGGGACCTCTCATGTTTGGTATCTACTTCTCTGAAGTACAGGCTAACACAGAAGGCTTCTGGCTAACAAAGTTCGCAGATGACTGCAAACTAGGAGCCTTAGTCAAGTTCCCCAAATGATGTGGACATCCTACAGAAGGGCAGATGCCTGGTGTCAGAGCCATGGCCTCAAGCTCAATGCCAAAAAGTGCAGTGTCATCCCCTTTGGTAAAAACTCTGTACCCATGAACTACCACATAGGCAGCAATCTACTTAACACCAAATGCGTGATAAGAGACCTTGGGACCCAGGTGGACAGTAGTCTCTCCTTTAATAGTCACATCGCCACAGTAGTCAGGAAGTCCTTCTATGTGGCACACCTCGTCATAAAAGGGTTCTCATCCAGGAAAAAAGAGGTCATTGTTCCCCTCTACTAGACACTCATTAGACCCAAAGACATCTGCAGCAACTAGAAAAGCCACAGAAGTACCACACAAAGAGGATTACTGGACTCAAACAAATGCCCTACACTGACCGCCTCAAAAAACTCCAGCTTTACTCCATAGCATATCGCCTACTCCGAGGAGATCTCTGCCTAACATATAAAGCTATGTCAAACCCAGAGCTGTTGGACATGCTACACCTAAAGAAATCCCAATCCCTCCAAGCTGCATGCTCTAGGGACCTAAACCTTGTCACCACAATAAACAAGACATGCTGGAGGGATAGATTCCTGTCCCAGAAACTTCCCATACTCTGAAACAGGCTACCCATCTATGTCAAGCAAAGTTCTTCATTAGCACTCTTCAAGAAAAATCTTGATGAGTGGATGGGAAATAGGAAATACACCCCGGGGATCACTTCTGTGTCTCTGCTCGACAGTGGCACAGGAAAATAACTTTCTTGGGTGGCGTAAGCCAGGGAACCTTGTTGGCTAGGCTTACGTAGGCCCTTGGGCCGATAGCCTAGTACCTACCTATGAACCTATGAACAGAATTAAATGTATCAATTCGCCACAACAACCTTTTACAGACTGTGATTTACTGACCAGTCATTCTTCATGAAGAGGTTGGTCTTAATATTTCACTTCTTTTGTCCTCTGATCTTGACCCTTGAGACCTGTAAGACTCCCCCCACACACACAAAAAAATCATAAACTCAGCATCCGTATAACTAACTTTCAGAGCAATAGCATGATATAAAGTTGGAATTTAAGATGATACATATCAACTGAGTGTATTTTTAGGTGGGAATGTGAAGGTTAAACATTATAAATACAGAATAAACAGTATTCCGTAGATGTACCATTAATTAGACAACCTTCTGCATGAAATGTAATTAAAAAATCAGGAATAAAAGAGAAGCTAGAAGCACTGGAGAAAAGGAATGAATAGCTCTGTAGTTGTTTGCAATTTGATAAGGAAAGACATCTACAGATAAAGATCTTAGAGTACAGAGTCGGTCTAGAGAAGAAGTTAGAACAAAATAATGTGGAGAAAATTCTGAACTGAAAATGCAAGTCTGTGAGGATCATAACACAGAGCTGCAGAAGCAGGTAGAAGGAGAACTAGACATAAAACCTTGAAACTCATTATATAACTGGGAAAGATGTTCCTAGGAAACATTCTCATGCAAACACTAGAGAAGAAAAGACAAATAATATGCACATCACGTTTGAAAGATTGTAAGAGAAGCAGATTCTCCTGAATAATATTACGAATTTCAGTTTCTTATGAAAATGTCCGATAAAGAATTATTGACTTGGTGAAAACAAGAGTGGGAAGAGAAAATGGATGTCTTAGACAGAAATGGAAAATATTATCATGAATTTAATAAGGAGTTAGAAATGTGTTAATTGATCAAACTGACTGAGGAGGTGTTTTAACAAGACAGTGAAATAATGTCTGAAATAGAAAAGGTAGAACCTAAATAAAAAGCATCATATTTAGCAATTCAACAAATAACTAATTTGTCAGTTGAGGGGAGGCAGTCATATACCTCACCATGTGTTGCTAAGTTAGAATGATTCATAACTAATGGTGGTGTTAGAGATAATAGCTATTTTAGAGTTAGTATATAAAATTAGCAGGGAGGTGTGGGGTTGCAGAATGGCAAGCCTGTTTCCGTTTTTTAGTTAGTTTTTGATAATTTAAGTTGCTGATCATGTGGTCTCGACCATATGAATTTTGACAATGTAAAATTTCAATAAACTAACATAAACTCAAGGGCAACAATCCCATGCATCCCCAGCCTCCACCGAGATTCAGCCATGAGAGTCTGTCTAAGCACAAGCCCTCCTAAAGTTACCTGGGTCACAGTCAGTGCTTTATCCCTTTATGCTGCTGGTGCAATCTGTGTCATCAGAAACTTTCAGCAAATCATAATAGAAGGGGAACACCTATTGATTATTGTTGAGACAATTCCGATTGACAAATATTAACTTCCGAATTAATACATTATCATTTGGTTGCCTTATATTTAATCTTTGCTGTTTTTAATGTTTATCAAATGCGTATCATATACATACTGTTTGTTATTGGACATTCTGCTCTTTATATCTCTGGTCATGATTGAAACAGGTCTTTTGATCAGGACACCCACCCAGTTACCAAATATTAAATAAATAAACGGTACTTTTCCGTTATCAGGGCAACAGTCATAATAAGCATTTGGAATCCTACCACTCATTATAACGTTGATCGTTCAGCTGTTGCTGAAATGGGTACCACACGCACAATTATTTTGATGTGAAATTTAGTAAGTGTGGTCGATCACATTTAATAAATAACGACAATCATTTCATTTACACACTTGTCTTACTCGGAATAATGCATGCCAACAGGGTTTAACAGGAAGTGAATTACCATGCATTATTCGGAGAAAAAGCAAGTGTATAACTGCAATGCTTGCCATTATTTATGAAATGTGAAGTACCACACTTTTCTCCTAAAACTGCCAGTTGTAGGGAATGGGGAGGGGTTTGAGCTGAAATCAACAGAGAGTTCTGAGGTATATGTCCTCTGAAAACGAGACCAAACCAGGAAGTATCTGTTGCCCCGATAACATTTTTAAAAAAACGTGTCCCACTTTTTGCCATAGCTTTTTTCCCACGTCGTGAGACGTACTGCATCCTGTTTTGGTGATGACAACTTCACAGCTATGTCATTGTAACAATATATGAATTTTTCGCAACAAACAATTATATTTGTAGGCTGTGGATGGCGAAACCAGAAGCCTAAAGTTAAACAAAACGTAAAACCCAGATTTCCCCAAAATTGTATGCTGTCTCATTTGCAGTTCTGTTGATTCTTTTGATACTGGATATTTCTGCTAATATTGGCAGTACAACTTCCCTTACGACAAAACCGGTAACGAGATGAAAGCAGCTGTTGTCCCATTAACGGAAAAGTACCATATAAACAGATGCTCATCAAAGGATGCAGTATTAATTGTTACTACAGAAAAAAATCTGAGCCACAGATGAATTTAGGATTTGTAAATCTGAAGAAACAAGGTGCAGCATTCTTTTTAAACATTTGATTTAGACTATCAACTTATTGTGAAGTCACTTTGTGTAAATACCAGAAGAGCCTTGAAGATTTTTTTGTTTGTTTTTCTCTTCATTAATAATTTCCCTCACTTAGGGTACTTTACCAATAAGGTTTTTTTTCTGTTTTGTTTTTAGAGTTCCAGAATCCATGGTTAAAAACATTCTGTGGCAGATTCTTCAAGCAGTCAGTTTTTGTCACAAACACAATGTAAGTGCAGTAAGCATCTTATAAAGCATAAACTTATCTTACAAGCTGTAACCAGTTAGTTTTACTACCGCAAAGAGCAGTCATTGTCAGACTGTGCATGTTGTTCATACAGTAGCTAGCTGTGACTTGTGTCAACAAGACAAATTTTTGTGGGAAGACTATTTTCGGTACTTACGTATTATCGCAACCACTTTTTCAAACAGACGTAATTTGTAATCTGTTGGTGAAACAATGTATATGAACCTGAAAAGGGCTGTGTGAAGTGGTAAAAACTATTGTCTCACAATGCTTTTGATCTTGGAAGAGGAATCAGAACACAATTCCTCTTCCTGGGTAGCATCCTTTTGTGACCTACCTTAATGACAAGTGCTGTAAACATGCCTGCGCGTTCGGAATCCTGTGAAGAAAGACCTGTTTATTATTTGACATATTTTGTAAAGCTGGATTATACAGCTTGTAACCTACATTTTTAAGAGCAAAACAGGTATGCAGAAATGTGAAGCACTAAAAGTAGTATTACAGGTTAGAAGAGTGATTTTGTAAATTGAGTACATTCACTGAATCAGAGTACAAGGAGAAGTTGAACTGGTGTACATTACAATACAATTGTATACATCTTAAAAAATACAGGTAAAGCCATTAATAACATTGGCATTGCAATGTTAAAAAACTGTAACGTTTAAAACACTGCATCAACCCAGTAGTCACTGTTACAGGAGTATAGATCATTCAAAGTTACATTACAGCGAGTGTCAGGCAGCAGGCACATCTGTGTTATAATCAAGTCCCATCAGAAACTTATGGCACCCCAGAATACCAAATTGGACCGTTATTCCTCTTCCTGCCTGACACACGATGTGACACAGTAAAAAATAATAGCTTACACACTCCTTTTAAGTTTACCATACATATTTTCCTCCAAACATAACAAATTATGTCCGGTTGAAAATGTGGTTGTGATAATACGTAAGTACCCTATTTTCATGTGAGGTAATAGTCTGATTCATTTACTTTACTGCTTACTAGTTCTAGCTTCTTCTCCTTCCACTCAGAATTCAGTTTAACTTCAATTTTAGTTTAGGTTATGTTCTCAGATATTCTAGGCCCACTGAGAGTCTTATGACTCCTCACTCTTTACCAGTACCCTTCCTCAGACTGTACCTTCTTTCTGTATGAGGGCCATACCAGTCAATCCAGGAGTAAATATGTTTTTTCCCATCCACTCATATAAGTTATGTGTAAAGGAGGATAGTGACTCTCATTGCTTAATATGCACGAGGAGTTTATTCCAGAGGTTTGGGAGGAACTGGGTTATAAACCTGTCCCTCTGAAGTATTTTAATTATCTGTTGGTTAAGATTTAACTCCCTATTTTTAGTATTTGTGGAAATATGGGATTTGCTGAGATACAGGAGGTCCAGAACAATTGGATCTGTAATGGAGTGGTAAGTAGATGGAGATCTCCCCTCAAAAGTCTGTAAGGACTTTAGACTTGTGATCTTTTTATTACTTGATATATTTAGTGAAATACATCCCAAAGGGGGCATTATACTAGATAATTGGTCTGACCAGTATTGAGTATTAGGAAGTGATTAACTCTTTAGACCTTGATGATATTCCTTTGACATTTAACTGAGCTAAATAAAAGAATAACTGCTGTCACATGAAGGTCAAAAGAGAGGGGGCTATCAACCCAAGTACTACATTTTTGCTTTCAGTGTTTTTTTTTTTCAATATAATATGATGAACCCTAATATATAAACAGGAGCTATAATAAAAGAAAAAAACAAATTGCTGTCAGATATAAATCTAACCCTCAAGAAGCCAAAACTGCTCTTGCTAAACTAAACAAGGAGCTCTGGATCCTAATCAAATCAACCAAATTTAGATATGATGTAAAATAAGCTCAAAGATAACCACAAGGCCTTCTTTAACTATATTAGAAATCTCAAAAACAATATTCAGCACTGAGCAGAGCTAATACCAAATGATATCACATACTTGGACCCAGAGAACAAATACAGCCCTAACTTTACCCCCCCCCTCCATTATTCTAAGAACAACTACCCTCATCTGCCTACTTAATTGAAAATTTCACTGAGGCAATAGATGAGGGCAGATTAGTGGACACTACATATCTGGACCTCGCAAGGACATTCGGGCATTCTAGATAAGCTCTCCCAGCTAAATGTTAATCCCTTTGTAACTCATTAGACAGAAAATTGGATCATAAATAGAACCTAGGAAGTAAGGGTAGATTGCTGTACCTCCTCCAAATGACCTGTCACTAACAGACTGCCCCAGAGTCCAGGCCTTGGGACACTCCTCTTTGGTATTTACCTCCCGGAGGGCAAAGCCAGTGTTAATGGTTTGTGGCAAAGTTTGTAGATGACTGCAAACTTGATGCCACCATAAACTTTCTAGGAGATACAAGGATCCCACAAGAGATCCCCTTCTCAAAAATAGATGATGTCAGAGCCATAGACTAAAACAAAATGTCAAGAAATGTGTAATTGTATCCTTTAACAAGCTTGACTCCCATTGTAACTATCACATTGACATCACCCCCCCCCAAAAAAAAACTGATCTCACAGTTAGAGATCTCTGAACCTATGTCAAAGTCAGAAGTCAAAGTCAGAGTAAACTTTATTGTCATTTAGACCCACACATGAGTACAGGCTAAACAAAATTTCATTGCTTCGAGCTCAATGTGCAGGAGAAAAAACATATTAAAAATGTAACAATATAACTATAAAGACTGAACTATAGACTCTGTATATGACATTAACATGGACACAACACTAGGACATAATTACAATTTTTACATGTCTATCTATAGCAGCACTTAGCATTGCACAGTAGATATTGCACCAAGACGCTTAAGCAGTAGTAGACTAGAGACCATTTTGTCCATTGCATAGAATGTAGCTTGTATTTCAAGCTATTACACAAAACTAATAAGCAGTTAGTGAGCTATTGCACAAGTGAGAGAATGTAGTAATGGGTTATTGCACTTTAGGAAAAATATATTTTCTTCAGCCTGTCTGGCCACTGAGTAGGTGACCTATTGGCTTGCCTTGCTACCCAAGTTTAATAGTCTGATGGCCTGAGGAAAGAAGCTGTTTCTGAATCTAGTTGTTTTGCAGCGTATGCTTCTGGAGCACTTACTGAAAGACAAGCAGGGGAACAGTCCCTGTACCAGGTGGCGACAATGAACTCTCCTTTGCTCACCATGTATCCACTATTGTAAAGAAGTCCTCTTTCATTGCACAGCATATGTCTAAAGTTATAGTGTCAAAATCTAGGGATGTAATTTTCCACTGTACTTGTTACTCTTTTGGCTGATCATTGCGCATAATGTCCCTTTTGGTATGTACCTCTCCAAACACTTATCACAACTGGAATGACAACACTGCTTTCTCACCAAAAAAAAAATCAAGGACTTGGATCATGAAAACTATTCTTGTTGGTGTCATACATGCTATTGAGAGGCAATTTCTGCCTTGTATATAGAGCCTCAACAGGCCATTTTCTGACAGACCTGTTTACATATTTGCAAATCCAATGGTATCACAAACACCTGCTCAAGGGACCTCAATCTGTTTTGCAAAATCAACAGAGCATGCTGACAATAGTATTGTATAACTGGGGGGGCAAAGGGGACAGCTGCCCCAGGTGCAAAGTGTTATGTGCACTATCGGTCAATCCCAATCTCTCTTTAGTAATAGTTCATACTGTCCATTAAATGCTAGTATTGCATTTTCTGTCAAACCTGAGTCCTGTATCTCTTCTTGTGTTGTCTAAACTGTAGCAAACAAAGCCTCTCTCTCAATTTTAAATTTTAAAGTATAGCATCTTTGCTAGAATTTAAAAGAAAAAGATTTTGTCTCTCTTTTTTAAGACAAATCTGAGTGCTGTAGTGCTCCCTGCATGGTATAAACTTTAGCAACTGCAAACACAATCTTATGTATTATAGATAGTCTGTAGAAAGTGCAGTGTTCTATTTCAGTTTTTGCTGCACTGATATTATTGTAGATTAGTTTTTTCGTAGTTGTAGAGCACTAGATATGCAGTTAAAATATGTATTAGAAAGAGCAGTCTGAATCTGAAATATTAGATGTTCTTTATTAGATCACTGTTGCAGTAGCCTCAGCTGTATGGGGCATATCCTGTCTTGGCAAGGATCAGTTTTTCGGCCAACTTCCAAAGCTTTAGAGTACTTTCCATATAAGCATATAATTATTAGAGATTAGGAGAGACCTTGTATAAAACAGACGTAGGGGTGCCAACATTTCAGAACTTCTTTGATGTCAAAGCAGCTTGCAAGTCTCACTTACTGCTCCAACTTCATAGGTTTGGTGGTTGACTGGTTATTGGAAAGTAGGCAGATAACTGCCCAGTTAAGGACTACCTTCCATTTTTTTCAGAAAAATACTGTATTTTTTCTGGCAGAATTTACGTGTAGGAGAAAGGGAAGGTAACTGTGTGGGTGACAGATTCCATATAAAAATCACCACACATCTCATCTCATCTCTTCTGTTTAAGGAAGAACACAATATTCGGGCTTGTTTAATCTGTTCACCTTTCACTCCTAAGACCCTAAGAAGCAGACAGAATTGCACTCTTTTTTAATTAAGAGAACCAAAAATTGAAAGCACTTACCAGCGGTATTATAGGCCAGGGTTCTGGCTTTTCAGATGTCTCCCCCCTTCCAGTCCTGAAGAGAAGTTTCAAGGAAAGCTTCAGTCTCTTCTGTGGCTTCCACGGTGTCTCAACCTTCAGGTGGCAATTCCACTGTGACTACCTCAGAACCCTTAGATTATCCTCTGGTTTCTCTCAACCCCAATAGCATTCCCTGTCATGAAGCTGCTAAGGGTTGAGTTGTTAGTACATCCTCCAGGACTACTCATACATCTGCTTTGGGTAGTAGAGAATTACTCCTTGGGGCATTGGAGGAAGGAGCAGATGTTATTGCCAAAAAAGATGTGCTGAGGAGTTGTATAGCTGGGGATGAATGAACAGATGTCTGAGTACTCTTTTTCCACTGACTCCAAGGAAAACAAAACACAAAGTCAAAAATACATCTGCTCCAGGCTACCCTTATAGCCAGAGGAACTAAAGATGATTGTCTAGTATTTGTTAAGGGGCTGTTCAAAGCCTTTCAGTTATTACAGTTGGGAATTTCTAAAAGGAAAAGATCTCTTTCCCCATCTGATTCCAAATCCTGGATTAGATGTACAAGAAATAGAATTGGACTATGCCACTAAGTTATCTACTCTAGAGAACTGTGAATTTTAATCAGAATGCAGCATTTCCTCTAACATCCCTGCTGAGTTTTTATTTTCTGACATCATTAGCAAGATGAAAGACCACGTTGGAAGAAACCTTCCTTTTAGTGAGTGCTTTGCCTAGCAGCTACCCTCAATTTCCAAAGAAATCTGACATGATACATGAAGTACCACAAACTCATGAATTTCTGTTTAAGATCCCCAGAGAAGGATCTTGCTATCCTCTCTCTATCAAAACCTTCTTCTTTAAAACACCTTATGGCAGCTAACCCTCTTCCATCTGATGAGGATGGCAGAGTTTTTGGTCAGTATGAAAAGACTGCATATACTTCTTCCACTCTTTTCATTTAGAGTAGTGAAATGTGAAGCTCACATGTCTAAGTTTTTGCTAGCCTCATTTGACAAAATGAAAAACTTGTTAGCTGACCTTCCTCAGTTGGATACCAAAACTTTTTTAAATTCCCTTTTCTCTGTGTCACAGGTAACAAAGCATTCACTTAAATTTTCTTATGACATGGCTGATGCAGTGTCCATGGCACCTGCCACTGGCTCAGTAATGAGAAGGTTTGCTTGACAGCGTTCGCAAAATTTGCCAATCTGTTGAATGCTACTTTAACTAAGGAGTTGCTACTTGGGTCTTCCTCTGTGGAAGTACTTAAAAGATTTGATGAAAGGGAAGCTCATTCAGAGGGTACCTTAAATATTTCAATTCTTCATTCCTAAATATAATAGGAATTTTCTAGATAGTTCATGTTCCTTCTGTAGAAAGCAATACAAGCAGTCCAAGAAAAAAAAATGACAGGGAGCTACAAATAGAAACTAGGTTCCTCCCAAGTCCAAGGGTAATTTGAAAACACCAACTGACCATCCATCAGATCATTCCTTCCTCTTAGCAACCCTATAAAGCTTTCCCAAATTGAGAAAATTCATATCCCTTTTTGACATTAGATCACTTCAGACATCTGGGTTCTGATAATTCAAAAAGGTTACAAGTGACAGTGGGACTCCTTTCCTCTCCTTCAAGGGATTCGTTCTCAATCAACCAACCAACCAAATCCCACTTTTTCCATCTACTCTGGACCATGTCTCTAATAGTCACAGAGTATGTTCCTTCAGATCAAATGGGTAAAGGCTTTTATTCAAGGATTTTTCTGATGCCAAAAATGGAAGGAACCTGGAGACTTCTTTTGGATTTCTCATTTTTAAATCTTAACATAAGAATTCCAAAGTTCAAAATGCTCTCTGCAAACTCTCTTAGCACTCATTCCTCCTCACCGATTCTTAGTAACTCTGGATCTGAAATATGTGTATCATTACATTACCATTTTCAAAGATTTTAAATGATTTTCAAAATGTTCTGTATCTGGCTCACATTTTCAGTTTTATGTTTTACTTTTTGGATTGCATGAAGCTAAAAGAATATTCACAAACCGTCTGGATATTTTAATAGCCCACTGCCGATAACAAGGAATACACATTTTCCATGCTTAAATGACTGTCTTATCTTTGCAGAGTTTTATTCGGCCTGTCTAGAATATATTTCTTTGTAAAATACTTATTCCTCAATATGGAATTTCAAATAAACCTTGAAAAATCTTTTCTCATTCCATCCAAAATGATAATCTTCGTAGGGTGTCTCATAGACACCACTTTTTCCTCAAGACAAAGTGGAATCTTGCAAGCTATAGTTCCTGATAGTTTCTAATCAGCATCTCAGTCCATCCATCCATCCATAATCCCCCTTTTCTCCATTTCTGCTTATAGGGTCAGGGTGTCATATCCACAGTGACTGTCATTTAAAGCCATTGTTCACTCCACCGGATGGCTAACTCTGCCTCAAATCAGACTCTGTCAATAGCCAGGGAGGTTCTCTGGATTCTAGATTTCATGGCTTCTACTATTCTCAAGATTCCTTTAACTAGATTCCGCCTGAGAAAAAAAATCAGTGGTTTCTCAAATCCTTGTGGACTCAGTACCAATATCCCCAGCCTTTCAGATTCCAATTTTAAGTTTTGTCAAGAGAGCGATTTTGTGATGGTTGAAGTAGTTATCCCTAAACCCAGGTCTTCCTCTGACTCTGCCAACACCTACTCACTCTGTGACCACAGACACATCAGACTTTGCTTGAGGGGCAGTATCCAAAGTTGTGAAGATCCGGTATCTCTGGAAGCAACAAGACAAGCTGAAGCACATAAATCTCAAAGAAATAATGGCGTTGATTAATGTACTCAAATCATTGTCACCTTTGGATTCCAGGCCCTCTTCTAGTAAGCAATGACACTACAGTAATGTGATACATAACAAACAAGGGGGATTAAATCTTACTTCCTTTGCAAACTAGCAGTGATTGCCTGAGAATAGTCACTCAGTTAAAAATCTTTTTCTTCAGGCAACTTACATGTCATTGGAGCAGAATGTAGTTGCAGCAAGCTGAGTAGGACCAGGTGAGACCCTCACAAATAGAATTTACATCCATGGTCTTCCAGGAATTGATCCATCTCTGGAGAATTCTTCAAAACATTTGTCTGCCTCCATTTACAACAGACTAAGATGTTCTTCAACAGGACTCGTAGCACAAGGACTTTAAAGACAGATGCCTTTTTCTTTACATGAGCAGGAATGTTCCTGTATGCCTTTCCACACTTTCTCTAATAACCAGGATTCCTCTAAAGATTCAGAGAGACTATCTAAAGGTAATATTCTGGTAATCCCCTTTTGGCTAAGGCAACAGTGGATGCTCTTCATATTGATCACTGCTGCAGTAGCTTTAGCTGTATGGGTCTTATCCTGCCAAGGACATGATGGCTGGCCAGCTTACAAAACTTAAGGGCACCTTCCACACACCCAAACTGTCAAGAAGCTCAAACTGACCTGCCTAAATGACAAGTTTGGACAGGAAGCCCTTTAGAGCTTTACTGCCACCAAAGAGTATGCTCCTCTGAGGCTTTTGTGGATCGACAGACAGCTTGCGCTTTTCCTTTCTGAGCAGATAACTTCTCCTAGGAGAAAAAAATTAAATTTAAATTTTGTTAATGTTTTATTGCATTCCTCTGCAGGAAATTATTTTAAAGCTAGGAATATTGTTATTTAACAGACTGCCTTGAGACTGTAATGTTATTTTAAACAGAACACGCAATTCTTTCTGTCAATTTAAAAGTAGTGTAAACTAACTAAAACATATTTTCTGTGTAGAAATTTGTTTATTTTTCCATTGTGGGGCTGTCATAGTATTTTAAAGTGCTTTTTAATGTGCTTTTTCTGTCAAAAAGCAATTTTTGTGGACTAGTAGATCTGATGTTGTTAATCTTCTTTCCATTCATCACTAATGGGTTCGGTTCCGAGCCCTTCGGAACCGTGCCAGCCTAATACCAAGCTCGTGTACACCAAAAACTCTCAAGCTAAGCTGCTACCCACAATGCCCTTCTCCCTGTTACCCCAGATCTCGTTTGCCACATAGCCATATAGCCGCGTTTCACCAAGCTCTCAAGCTAAGTGGTATATTTTTGATACATATTTCTATCTAGTCATTTTCTAAAACTTTCTAATACTTTCTCCTTTTCTACTTTACTCGTTTAGAATTATTTGTAACTTTCTCTTCTCTAGCTCTACCCACTGGGTATTTCTTCTTACCATCGCTGGTACACCCTCCCTTTTACCCTTGTGGTATCTCTTGATACTATTGTTGGTATCTTCTTTCCTCTATCTTTCCTGAATAGTTTATTATAGCAATAACCCATGCCTGGGTGTGGATAATGCTGGATTTACCCATGGTTGGTGTGGTTTGCTCACGAGGGCGAAGCCCAAGTGGCCAAACAAAGCCAACCGTGGGTAAATCCAGCATTACCCATACCCAGAAGTGGGTTATTGCTATTATACAATGACATTATTTAAGAAAAAAATTACTTTTCTTAAATAATGGCATTGTATAATGCCTCCTTGCTGCCCTTTTTCTCCATTGCTTTTTGTAAAGCTGTTTCGCTATGTTAAACTCGTTTAACATAGCGAGACAGTGTGAAGTAACGGAGATCTTGCGTTCTACATTGCTGTAAAAAGAGAGTTATAGTAATGGATAAAGGCCAGGCATCCATTACTATAACTCTGATTTACAACGTGCACGCTGACCAATTAGCGTGCACATTTTTGAATATTAATGGGGGGTCGTTGTATAATAAACTTGTTGTTAGTGTGTTTGTGGCTGCCTTGGTCTGTCAATGGCACTGTTTTAAACCTTGGTGTAATAGTTGACACAACCTTGCTTATATAGACATGTCTGAGAAAAAAGGATCTTCAGGGTTTAAGCATTGCACCTCTTGCAATTGTAAACTCCCTAACAGCGATTCTCATGATGATTGCATTTATTGTCTGGGGGTTCCTCATCTTTCTGTTCAACCCCCTTGTCAAATCTGTCAAAGTTTCAGTCAATGAACACTGAATGAACAAAAGAATAAATTGATTTTGAAAGGCCTTCTTGCTTCTCCTTTCTCAGATGCCCTTTCTGTGTCAGAGGTCTCAACCCCTCCAATGAAGGACAAGAAACGTCCCCACTCTGATCCCTCTTCACCCACTGGTGATAGAGGTAAGATGCCTAAACATAAGGCCTACAAAACTTCCTCAGAGCATAGAATTACTACTTTGCCTCCAACTACTGCTGTTCCGAGCTCTGCTCTGAATACCATTACGACTCAAGCCGTCTTGGATTCTACCAGACTTTCGATGTCGGCACTGCCTTCAGCACCAACTCCTTCAGCTACGGTACTGACATTGTCTTCGACTACACTGAAATCGGCACCGACCTCTACCACTGCTGTGGAACCGATGACATCAACTCCAAGTGCCCCATCGGCACTGAGCCCTTTTACTACACCATTGATACCTTTGCTTCCTGTCTCCAAATTAGTGACAATGGTGCCATTAGCTCAGACACCATGGACCCGATACTCCCCCTCTTTGGATCCGTTCCTAGGTCAAATGTACAGCCCTTTTTCAGATTGACCCGACTCCCCTTCAGGAGTATCCACAAGGTCCACCAGGAGTCTATCCGAACTTGATGTGGTGCGCCTGTTGGATCAGCTGTTAATGGCCAGAGGGATACCAAATTTTCCAAAGACTCATCCCCTTGTGGGACTTGGGTCTATCTCTCCTAGGACTCTGATGTATACTCCTCCTTCGGACCTGTCGGTTCTGAAGCCCATTGCTCCGACATCTTTTGTGGAACCCCGTTTCTCGGTGCCGACAGTGACTGTCACTGAGGCTTCGAGGCCATCCCTTTGGTTTTCGGTTCCGACAGAACAGTCCCTTCCTCAGACTCATGGTTGGGGGGTGGAGTCCTCGGTTCGGGACATGGTTTTGAGTGTTTTATCAGGTCCACCCTCGGATCCGAGGATAACACCTGCCCCAGTCCTGCTTGAGGCTTCATCAGTGGGAGTGGGTCTGACAGAGCTGAGTGTGACCCCAGTTCCGAGGTTGTCCTTCTTGGTTCCAGGCTCCCACTCCTGTTAGGGTGGGCCTGCTTTCCGGGTGATGGAGAGGGTGCTTGCTTCGGGAAGTGCTCCTCTGATGTCGGAACTTCATCCTGCTCTCTCTGAGCTACAGCTACCATGAGCCACCTCCCCGGGACAGCAGAAGGAGAAGCCTCAGGAAACCCCAGTTTGGGGTACCCACCCTTTCGAATCTTCCTCAGATATTCCCAGTAGGGAACCTCCTCGGAAGAAAGGGTGCAATAGGAAGCACATAGATTCCACTGAAGAGTCTTTGACAGAAGACATAGACTATGATGATGGGGAGGGGTCCCCACAGTCACCCCCGGATGATGTCTCCTTCAGAGACATCCTGAAAATATTAAAACAGAAGGGTGGCTGGAAGCCCTCCAACACCTCTTTGGAGGAATCCATGTTCCTGCAGGCCTTTCGCTCCCAGCCTTCTACCACATGGGTGACCCCACCTGCCGACGAGTTAATCCAGCTCATCATGCAGCATGCTTGGCAGAACCCTGACTCTGTTGAGGCCATTCCCCAGAGACCTGATAAGATCTCCCCCCCAGAAAAGCACCCATACTAGTCCAAAGGTTTGCCAGTTGATGCTATGGTGGTGGAAGCGACCACTAACAAGGATCTAGTGGAAGAAAGTCCTACTCCCCATCTGCCCAACAGGGAGTCTCATGCTGTAGACAGGTTGGGGAAGCAAGTCTTTGGTTCAGCAACCTTTGCTGTCAGGTCTCTGAACTACTTGACACACTTCACGAGTCTCCAAAGAGATCTGATTACCGAACTTTCTGGATCCCTCAAGGGTCAAGTCTCTGACGAGGCAAGGGACAAGGTTGCCTCTCAACTTGCCACCCTTGAATCTATTTCCAGTTTGTCCATGAGGCTGCTCTCCCATGCAACCAAAGGAACAGCCAGAACTGTGGGTGCAGGCATAGTCATGAGGCGTCATGCATGGATGCGCATCTGCGACCTCGTGGACTCCTTTCAAGTCCTCCTTTTTGAATGCCCCTATTGAACCATCTTCCTTATTTGGTTCTAAAGTGAAGGACACACTAGGTGCGAGCAAGATGGATAGACTCTGCCTGCCGTTGGCCTACGTTTTTCCAAGCCTCAATGTTCTTTTTCCAGGAACCAGAGGAGTGGGAAAATCTGGCACAAGAAATATCAGGATCCTTTCTATAACACACATGGCGAGGATTCCCCCAGAGGCAGAGGGGGATTACAGTGGTGGAAGACACCACTTTAGGGGCAGAGGGGTGTCCCCGAAATCAAGACTCCATAAATTCCTTCTCTGGGTGGTCTTATCAATGCTCCTGAAGCGTTGCCCAACTGGTTTCCTCTGGAAGCAGTCAGGGCTCGTTTTTCTCTGCACCAAACTACCTGGGGCTCTATTACAAATGATCAGTGGGTGCAGAGAATAATCTTCAGAGGCTACTACATCTCTCTAACCTCCTGTCCAAAATCTACAAAAAACCTAAATGATGTTCCACCCAATCAAAGGGAAGAAGCGGCTTTAGAAATAAAGCTGTTGTCAAAAAAGAGTCATCCAGCCAGTCCCTCCAGACCAATGTGGATCCGGGTTTTACTCAAGATTCTTTTTAGTGCCAAAAAAGACCGGGAACAGAGACCCATCCTGGATCTCAGCCACTTAAACAAATCAGTTATACAAACCAAGTTCTGCATGGTCACTATTCTATCCATTCTCCCACTTTTAAGGGAGGATGTTTGGATGTGCTCGATAGACCTCTGGGATGCGTATTACCACATCAAAATGGACAAACACTCCAGGAGTCTCCTCCTCTTTTGGCTAGGAGCCAGTCATTACCAGTTCCAAGCCCTGCCATTCAGTCTCTCGATGGTCCCCAGAGTGTTCACAAAATGTCTAGCAGTGGTGACAGCTCATCTGAGACTTCAAGGATTCCAGGTGTTTCCATATTTGGACGATTGGCTTCTCTCTGCCCCCACCAAGCATCTTCTGACTATGGCCCTCCGATACACCCTTTCACTAGCAGAGTCCCTGGGAATCACAGTACACTGGGAGAAATCCAACTTAGAACCTACCCAACAACAGGAATTTATAAGGGCTGTTTTCTATACCCATTCCTGTCTGGTATCTCTCCCAGCTCACAGGCTTCAGAGGTTAATATTGCAAGTGCATGTGATACTTTGTCAAAAGAAGGTGTCAGTGAGGGAAGTTCTCCAGGCTCTGGGGTCCATGGCTGCAGCCATTCCAATAGTTCCTCTGGCAAGGTTACACATGAGACTGTTACAATGGCTCCTATTGTCCCAGTGGTTTGTAAGTCTTCACATCCTAAACTCGTAAGTGGTCATAACCAACTCTTGCAAGCAAGATCTTGGTGGATGAAGCCAGATGCAGAACTTTGGTGTCGCCCCTTTCAGACCCCTCAACCCAATGCCACTGTGACCACGGATGCTTTCCTGATAGGGTGGGGGGGCCATTTTCAGGGAAAGACAGTACAAGGCACGTGGACGAGCTTAGAGGCCAACCTGCATATCAGTGTTCTGCAGTTAAGAGCGGTGCTGTTAGCGTTGCAGGCATTGCATGCACTTCTTACCCTGGAACGATTGCAATTCAGTCAGACAATATGTCAGTAGTCTGGTACATCAACAAACAAGGAGGATCCAAATCCTACCTCCTGTGTCAAGAGGCCATGAGAATTTAGCACTGGGTGATAGCTTCCGACCGCTTTCTAATAGCAAAGTTCATCCCAGGGAGTTCCAATGTGATTGCGGGCAGGTTGAGCAGATGCATTCTCCTACCACACAAGTGGTCGCTCAATCCTAAAGTGATGGCAGAAATTTTCAGCTGTTGGGGCAAGCCCTGCTGTGACCTTTTTGCCTCCCCTATGAACAACAAATGCAGCAGCTACTTTACCCTCTTTCCCACAGAGGGGGAATCCCAAAGAGACGATGTGACTCACAAATGGCCCAGAGGTCTCCTCTACGCCTGTCCTCCAATTCCCTTGATACCTCTATTCTTAAAGAAAGCTACTTGGTTGAGATGCAAGGTGATCCTCATTGCCCCATTCTGGCCTCGTCAAGTATGGTTCCCTTTTTCCGGCCTCATCTGTTACAGCCTCCATGGATCCTGGACACTCATCCAGACTTGATTTCTCACCCCCAAGGGTTGGCTCACCCAAATCTGTCCAGTCTCAAACTGACAGCTTGGTTTCTCCACTTCTGTTAGTCGCCAGGCAGGAAACTTTTTCCTCACCTGTTCATGACATTATTCTGGCCTCCCATAAACCATCCACCAGAAAGCTTTATAGAGATAAGTGCAAACGGTTTTCTCTGTGGTCTAAAGAACGGTTGCTAGATCCCTTCTCAGCTCCGGTCCTGTCATCCTTCAATACCTCTCAGTGTTCTTTGAAAACGGAGCATCAGCCTCTACCGTATGAGTCCATTTAGCAGCAATCCCCAATATCCATAATGATTAGAGGGCACTCCACTTATGTCCCTTCGCCTATGCAAAACCTTTCTCAAAGGAGTGTTTCACAGCAGACCTCCAATTAGACGTCCATTAGAAATGTGGAATCTGTCCCTAGTACTGCAGTCACTGTCTCATCCCCCCTTTGAGCCTGCTGCAAAATGTGATCTCTAATTCCTCTCATGGAAATCTCTCTTTTTGGTAGCTGGCACTTCGGCTAGATGGATCTCAGAATTACAGGCCTTATGCATCAAGAGACCATACCTAATATTTCTTAAAGACAGAGTATCTCTATGTACTAATCCATCTTTTCTCCCCAAAGTGGTTTCCGATTTTTCTGTGAACCAATCCATTGAGCTCCCATTTTTCCCGAACCATTCCAGTAAAGGAGAATACTGCCTACACTCCTTGTATGTGCATAGGCAACTACGTTTTTACCTAGACATGACTAAATCTAGCCGCAAGACAGACCAACTTTTCATTTCCTTCTCTGGTCCAAGAATGGGATATGCTGTTTAAAAAGTCACTTTATCAAAGTGGCTCAGAGATTGTATTTCCTTTTCCTGTTCATGTGCAAACGAGCCTAGACCCCACAATATCAAAGCACATTCAACTAGAGCTATAGCAACCTCTGTAGCTTTTCACTCCACAGCCTCTATGGATGACATTTGTGCAGCAGCCATTTGGGCTAAACCACATACTTTCATCAAACATTACAAGTTGGATATGGTCTCCAGGGGAAGAGTGGCCTTCGGCTCAATGGTGCTCAGGAATGTTCTTCCATAAGGGCCGCCCAGGTTTCTCAGGTAGCCTTGGGATTCTGCCCCATCATTGATGAATGGAAAGAAGATTAACAACATCAGATAAAGAAGTTATGTCTTACCATAACTTTCCATCTGTGTTGTTGATCTTCTTCCATTCATCACACCCCACCCTCCATCCCCCACCAAAGGTTCCTGGTGGATCTCATGGATCGTTGTGGTGTGTCAGGGTTTTTGCTCAGAAATGGCCTCTACTTTATTTCTATATGTCTTATGCAATCTTGATCTGAGGTAACAGGGAGAAGGGCATTGTGGGTAGCAGCATAGATCGAGAGTTTTTTGTGTATGTGAGCTTGGTATTAGGCCGACATGGTTCCGAACCCATCAGTGATGAATGGAAGAAGATCAACAACACAGATGGAACGTTATGGTAAGACATAACTTCTTTTTTTACTAGCATTTGCTGAATGTCTTCTCCAGGAAAGAGGCACCATTTTCAGCTTAACTATAGAATAGACTTCCACTCCCAGAGGTGTCCCTTCTTCCAGCCACAAAAAGAAAAAAAGCAAACAGCCTTTGCCACCACAGCAGGCTAGCAGTTTGCCTCAGCCTCATGTGGATGACTGCTGTTGCCATCTATTGAACCTCAGACCACTCATCTTTTACCCTGGATCGCTTTAGTGTATCACCTACAGCCACTGTGGTTAGCTGCATCTTCTGCAGCTGATGGATTTCCCTCAGTGGGCAAGGGAAAGCCACTTTTGTCGGTCCTGGAAGAGGGAGCAGTGTAGATTTCCTTGTTGTGTCAGAAAGCTGAGCCCATCCCTAGGGAAGCTGCTGCTGCCATTAATAACACAGTTGGTTTTATTTTTCCTGTCAAAAAGGAACAGAAAACCAAGCATGTATCCACTCCTCTTCTGTTTCCTTTAGACAGGAGACGTTTACTGAGTCTGGCTCAGCGTTTAATTCAGGCTATTGATCTATCTTATAAAGTAGTTACTGGTAAAAGAAACAGATTAGTCTTTTCCTGAAGAGAATCAAACTTCTGAATCTGAACAGGAAGATGCAGGGACGGATACAGGGTTTTCTCACAGATTTCTGATTCATGTTCAGAGGAAAGCTCAGTTTCTGATTCTCCCTATTGTTTTTTTTTCTTCTTTCTCTGAGACTATTGCTAGAGTGTACAAGTGCCTTCAGTGGGAGAACAATGAGGTTTCACAGTACCTCAGAAAATGCCATGGGTTGTTACAGAAGGATTTTCCAGATCGTATACCCATTTCTCATGTTTCGTCTGCTTTAGAGGATGTGTGCATTATTGCCTGCAAATTTCCTGATAGTCAGCAAGCTGTCCCTGAAAAGGTAGATAAGTTCCTCAGTCTTTTAAATTGTTATACACTATTCTCAAACCTGATCCAGCAGCTATAGGTCTAGTTGAGCCCAGTGCTACTACATCCTTAGTCAATTACAATCCTATTCTTTCTGATAAGGATGGGAAAATTATTGATAGGTATGAAAAAAGTGTATACTTTTGCAACTTTGATTTGCAGAATTTTGAATTATCAGGTGCATATGTTAAAGTTTGTTCTGACAGATTGTGAAAATATGAGGAATGTTTTACTTGCAGTTTCATCTTGTGATGAAAAAAATCAGCTTTAAATAACTTAGTTTCTTCTATTGCACAGATCACTACTCATTCTTTACAGCATGCATATGACTCTCTTGATACTTCTTCCAGGGGTATGGCCTGTGGTACTGTTTTGAAGAGGTTTGCTTGACTGCATTTTCAGAACCTCCCAGATGATGTAAAAAATGAGACTAAGTTCTCCCTTGGATAGAGATTTTGTCTTGCCTCTCTGCTGCAGAGGTGATCAAAAAGTGTGATGAAAGAGGCAAGCTAATCCAGGAAATCTGTAAGAGTTTTCCTTTTCCAAGTCATCCAAAGGGTTTTCTTTCTTCTTATCCAGTTTCTACAAAAAAAAAACTAAATAAATAAACAACCTCAATAGAATCCAGGTAAACAGATGTTTAAGAAGAAATGGCAAGCGGGTCCCAAAAAAAGTCTCAAACCTGCCAAAACGAGGGACAGTCCATTGAGTCTGAATGACTGTTCCAGAGACCTTGTGACCCTCTCCCACCCTGGTCCCTTTTTTCTTCCAAAAAGTCTGGCAAAATATTGTTTCAGACAATTGAGTTCTGAAAATCATTCATTAAGGTTACAGATGGCATTAGGAGGAAATTCCTCCTTTCCAGGAGCTCATTCATCATCCTGATCAGACTCTTTTGTTTCCTCCTGTTCTTCATCATATGCTGTCCCAAGGAGTGATAGAACCATTTACTCCTTCTTAGGTGGGGAAGGGGTTTTATTCAAGGATGTTCCTAGCGTCAAAGAAAGAAAATGCTTGGAGACCAGTTCTGAATGTTTCTTTTCTAAACCTGTTTGTGATAGTGCCCAAATTAAAAATGTTGTCACTTCACAAACTGTTACCCCTTCTTGGTCTTTCAAGTTTCCTCGTAACACTAGATTTAAAAGAGGCTTATCATTAGGGTCTATTTCGCTTCATCGAAGACTGAAAATATCGAAACTGATATGGTTGGCACCATATCAGCAAAAGTGAAAGACATCGAGCGTTTTAACGGAAATCTCAGTAAGGGGATATTTCTGTTTACTGCAATGTAGTGTGATCTTGGATTTGGTATATTTAAGTAGTGGGGTTTGGGGGGCACAACCCCCCTACATTGGGGGTGCAGGGGGGCTTGCTCCCCTGCTTGCAATGTTTACTTGTTTTATTTTTTTCTTTTTTGTTTTTTTTATGTTCGAATTTTCAAAATATCGATGATATGGTGTCGACAATATCAGATTCGATATTTTGAAATTTCGTTGATGTGATATAAACGTTATCATTACATCCCTAATCATCCAGACTTAAGATGTTTTTAAGGTTTTGTGTGTCTGGATCACATTATCAGTTCCACCGTACCCTTTTGACTGTCCACTGCACCTAGAGTGTTCTAGCTCAGAACATAGCTCACTGCAAGTTACAGGGTATCCACATTTCTCCATATTTAGATGACTTGCTTATCTTTGCAGAGTCTTTTTTCAAGGTGTCAGGAATCTCTCTGTCTTGGGTGATAGATCTCTTGCAGAAACTGGGATTCCAATAGAACATTCAAATGTCTTTCTTGGCTCCTTCACACAGGATTGTGCACCTGGTATGCCAAACAGGCAACTCAGTTCAATGAGCTTTTCTTCCTAAGGAAAAAAATAGAAACTAGAACTGTTTAGATCTGTTTCTGAGGTTTTTCCATTCAGACTTTAGTCACTACAGTGGAATACCCCAGGATTTTGGGTTTCATGGAATCTATTTATCTCATGATAACCCTGGCAAGATTAAACAAGAGAAAGATGCAGTGGTATCTGAAATTTCTTTGGTCCCTGCATCATCACCCTTTATCTTTGCAGATCCCAGTGCTGGAGGGTGTCAGAAGATAAATCTTTTGTTGGAAACAACAGATAGCCTTGTATGGCTAGGCTTAAAAATGCCCTTGTGATTGTTAGCCCAGTAAGCACCTATGAACCTTTAATCCAGGTCTCCCCATCTCCCTTCCTGCTCCAAAGCAATCAGTCACCACAGAGACTTCGGTCATTACTTAGGTTCATAGGTTCATAGGTTCATACTAGGCTATCTGCCCTAGGGCATTTATAAGCCTAGCCAGAGTGTGTTTGGCTTTCACCACCCATTTTAAATTAATTTTGCTATGCCTTTTTTTGAGGTTAGTATACTGTGCCTCTGATTAACAGTGACACAGAAGTGATAGCCGGGGTAAACCTACAATCTCCCATCCACTCATCAAGATTCCTCTTGAAGAGAGTCAATGTGGGACTCTGCCTAACCTGGACTGGGATTTTATTCCAGAGTGAAGGGAGCCTCTGGGTTATGAATCTGTCCCTCCAGCATGTCCTATTTATTTTAGTGCTCATAGGTTCATAGGGGATCAGTTGGGGATCAGTTTCTGGATAAAAGTGCAGGGGGTGTGGGACATGAAGGACAGATGCAAGCACATAAATATCAAGGAGATACTTGTTCTGATCAACGCAATCAACTCTCTGAAACATCTTTGGTCCCCATAACCTCTTCAAATGGTTACTGACAATACCACAGTCGTGTGGTACATCAGTAAGCAAGGGAAAACCAGGTCATGACCCCTTTGCAGAGTAGCCGCAATAGCTTGGGATGGCATCCTACATTTTGTCAGAGTAAAACTGTGTGGCAGACAAGCTGAGCAGCAGCAGGCAGACCCTCACAAATGGAAATTAGATTTGGGTGTCTTCCAAGATTTGATCTACCAGTGGGAAATTCCTCAAGTAGATCTCTTTGTCTCCTTTGAGAAATCAACTGGCAAAATTATGTTCCATAATTCCATGCTTGGAGAACTGTTGTTTCATATATTAATGACTGGACTGGTGAGAACACATTTAAGATATGATTCGTCTATTGTTTGCAAAGGTCATTCAAACCCTATGAAACAAGACGATGCCCCTGACAACTTTGGAATTCTGGATGCAAGTAGTCAGCAATCTGAAGATCCACTTTGTTTAGAAGGAAACAAAAAAAGAAAGACAGGAAGAATTTCACAACCAAGGGAGAAAAAGAAACTGATCAATGTCTGTAAAGTAAAGAGAATACGTAGTAAAAAGGACACTTCTTTGTTATGTAACGCACAGGTTACAGGGAATGATAATATTTTTCTATCAGAAAACCTTCAGGCTACAGAAAAAGGGATCATTTTTCCAAAAGAGGCAAGGGGCAGGTGAAAAAGAAGAAATCAAAATTGAACATGGAAGGACTGAAGACCATTACTGGAAGAAAATAGAAGAGAAAGACAGATGTTGACTACATGGCTCAAGCTGTGGATTTACAGTGCCAACTGGATGAGAATTTAATACTCAATGAAAACATTGGGATTAATAAGACTAATGATGATGATGAAAATCTAACCTTTGTAACAATTGATAGAGCAGATATTACTGTATTGGAAGTCGAAGATTCTTCAGAACTGGTCAGCAAAGATATTCTTGTCATTGGAGATTCAGTTATTAGAGGAACTGATGTATATATTTGAAGAGAAAATAATGAATATCGAATAGTGTTATGCTTACCTGGAGCAAAAATAGAAGATGTAAGACAAGCCTTGGAACGCCTTAATGTAAGGAAGTACGGATTTGTTTTTATTCATGTTGGGACAAATGATGTCCTCCACAAGGATTCTCTGACTGTTAGTAGGGAACTGACAGCCCTCTTAGATGGTATAGCTTGTACTGGTGTTAGGATGCATTTTTCACACATCACCTATAGAAAGGATAGTCATGTCATTGTGAATGAAAATATTTTTTGTGTAAATACCTACATGGAAAAAATGTCCTGTTTAAAAAAAATGGAAATGTGTAGAGCATCTAAACCTAGTTTTGGGCACATGTGTTCAGACAGGATGGCGTGCATTTGTCAAGATCAGGGAAGAAAATTTTTGCAGCAGATATTTTGCAATATTTGACAAACATTAGGCAGAATTTTTGCCAGGTTGAAAATTTAACAGTTCATTTAACATTTGATGCATCTCTGATGGTTGTTAATGCTAGTAACATTAATAATGTTTTTTTTTTTATTGGAAAATTTGCTAAGTTCCCACAACACTGATGTTGTTATTGTTTGTGAAACATGGTTAAAGAACAATGACTGGAAACCATTTCTGTCAGGGTATAAATCTTTTTACAGTAACAGACAGTCTAACGAAAAAAATCAGGTGGAGGTGTTATGATAGGGATTAAAGATAGTTATGAGAAGTGTGATTATTACATGTTTAATGAGAATACCAAATATATAGACTGTGTAACTCTGGCAATAAAGACAGCCCTGGAACATATAACAATTATAGTGTAGTGGCGTGTACAGACCACCAAAGTCAAGTGCAGATGACCTAGAGGAATTCATGCATTTCTTGCATGAAACATAGGAGAGGAAGAAGAATATTAGCTGGGGACTTAACTGTACCAGAAACAGTTTGGAATAATATTGATTCAACAACATTAGTAAGGAAATTATTCACAGTGTATATTCAAGAACAACAATTGCTTCAGATTGCTAAAAAAAAAAATAGAGAATCATCAGACAACCTATGTAGAAGATCCTGTAGGAATGAGAAGTGTAATAATTAGTTCTCTGATAGAGTAACTGATGCGTGGAACAGACTACCAAATTACATTAAAGAAAGTACTAGTTTAATTTTTTTTAACAACAGCCTGGACACTTATTATGGACACAAGTGTTTTGGTATATTAGTAAGCTAGAAGGGCATTAATGCCCATACTTGAAATATTTGTATGTGTGTATGCATGTATGCAAGAAGGCCTTAAGACAGATGCTTTTCTTTTCTGTTTTTTTTAACAAGAATGTTTCTGTTTGCCTCTCCACCCTTTCCACTAATATCCAGGGTATTTCTGAAGATTCAGAGGGAATTCCCCAAGATCCTTGTGGTGGCTCCCTTCTAGCCAAGGCATTTGTGGTTCCCCCTTCTTTTTGAAAATGGTCTGGAGCAATTACCACAAGCTTCCTCACAGACTGGATCAACTCACAATAGATCAGGGGTGTTTGATACACCCCAACATCAGTCATCTTCAGTTGACTGCTTGGATTATATGGCCTTAATTCCTTTTAGGCATCTACTTTCTGAGGATGTGCAGCAGATACTAATGGAGGCAAGAAAGCTTGCTACTATCAAAATCATGTATTAGCAAATGGAAAAGGTTTTCTAGTTGGTGCCAACAACATAACCGGTACTATTCAGGGCTAGCTGTTCTTTGTATTTTTTTTGTTCTGTATTTGTGTGATTTAATATCCTATTATCTTGCTTGTTTCTCTGTCACAGTTTATTTATCAGCCATTTCAGCATGCCTGCCCATGACTCTTCCTTTCAATGCAGACATGTGTCAAAATGTTCTTGAAAGGGGTCTTACATAGGAGGCCTCCAAGAAAACTGGTAACCCCTCCTTGGGATCTTAATTTTGTGTTGGAGAAGCTAACACTTTCTCCATTTGAACTAGTTGATCTAGCTGACTTATATTGGAAAACAGTTTTACTGAATACTCTGACCTGTGACCTGTACAAGAAGAGCATCTGAGTTGCAATATCTTACTGTGAGTCAGTCCTATCTTATTTCCCACCGAGACAGGTTTTCTTAATCATTCTTTTATGCCTAAAATGGTATCCAAGTTTACTTTAAGTCAAACTATCCATCTCCCCATTTTCTTTCCTGAACCTAAAAATGAGGGAGAATGGATACTCCATACTTCAGCTGTCCACAGACAAATCAGGTACTATCTTGACAGAACTAAATATTTCAGATCTTCAGATCATTTGTTCATTTCTTGGTAACTAGAAGTGACAACCTGTGTCAAAACAGAATATTTCCAAATGGATGTCTAAGGCTTTTAACCTTTTGTTATACTAACCATAAGAAATTTATTTAAGTCAGGGTCAAGGCCCAATCTACTAGGGCCTTAGCCTCATCTATGGCTTTTTGGAAAGGGTTGGATTCTAGAATTATTCTAGAAGCTCCTACTTGGTCCTATGAAGAAACTTTTACTAAGTACTGTATGCTTGATTCTTTCTCTAGGCCTCGATTAAACTTTGCTAGAACCATCCTGCAGGGGCTCATAGTATAGTTGATTAAGTTGAACTTACCATAACAGTACATTCAAGTGCTCATTGCTGCAGTATCTGCTCCCTCTCTCCATCCCCCATTGTTTTTTGGTGTGTTTTTTATGCCATGATTTAGACATTTTTTTGTTGGTGTTCCTAGTATTGACATTTCAGGGCTCAGGCTCCCTCTGTGTCTGTCTTCCTTTCTTTGCTAGCAGGATAGCTCTGAAGGGCTTTGCACCCAAATTTGTCTTTTAGTCAACTCAGCTCGAGCTGCTTGACAGTCTGTGTATGTGGAAAGTGCCTGACGCTTATGAAGCTGTCCAGCCATTATATGCTTTGCAGGATATATCTCATATAGCTAAGGCTACTGCAACAGTGATCATTTGAGCATCTACTGTTATGGTAAGTTCAGCTTACACAACTGTACTTTCTCTCTTCTTTTGAAAATAGTCAGGAGCCATTGCAGAACAAACATCCTCCCCTAGTCTTTCCACTTAAGAATTTTGTTGTACCGAGACTTCCAAGATGCCTGCACATTGCGTAACACTTAATTCTACCTCTCCCAGTGTGGAAACAGAAACGTAGCAGTGAAGGCCAGTGGACTTTTGTTTTTCTGGGTAAATTATGTAACTGGGTAGTAAGTGCACTGCCTGGATGTAAGGAGAAAAGAAATACAGAGGACCTGAAAAAAATCAGCCACAAAAGGGGAAGAAAAACACTGACTGGAAAAAGTACTGCAGATATTAAGGAAAAAGCAGTGCAAGCTCCAGACATGACTTCCAGTAACCTAGAGGAAAGTATAAGATAACTGCACACAGACCTGTATAAAATAAATGAAACACTGATGGACTTTATCAACTCAAACAATTGGAAAAATGGAAGAAGCTTTAAACAGATATTCAGATGAGGTGATAAAACTGCAAACATCAGAGTTTGAAATGAAGAAAAGGCTGGCTGAATATAAAACTGCTCAAGAAGAGTTGTTTAAAAAATAATAGGATTAGAGGACAACGTACATAGAGAAAGCCTGAGATTTTCAGCTGTATCAGTGAAGCTTGAAGGAACAGACTGTATTAATTTTATGAAAGCATAAATAAGCAACTAGACTGGTATTCTACAGTAGGAGTTGTTAACTGAATGGACACATCGTGTGTATGCTCCAAACTTGGCCATAAGAAAGCAGCCTAGACATTTAATAGTAAAGATGCAGTACTACCAGTAGAAGGAGATGATTCCCACAAAACTGAAGATGAAAGACAAAGTACTAAAAGTAGGACACAGCAGAGTGATTGTGGAGAATGATTACTCAATGTACACCAGGCAGAAGAGGAGTAAATTTATTCCACTACACATGGCATGGTGAGAAGCAGGTATGAGATTCAAACTGCTGTTCCCAGCTATCTTCAAAATATTCTTTCCTGGAGGGACAAAATAATTTTGATGAAGTACATACTAAGGAGGAAATACAAAAGTTTGTCCACAAAAAGTGATCTGTGAAACAGATGATTCTGCTTCTTGTTCTTCTGGTGATAAAGACCACAGACAGCCTGCACAATTGAAACCTTTTCCAACGTTTCAATGGAAAATGCTGGAAAGAAGGAAGGGAACATGAGAGTTGACTAGAAGAATCAAGAGTACATTGGAAATGATGCAGAAACAGGATTTGAGAGATCGAGATGAACATGGATAAAACCAGTTACTTGGAAATTGACAAATGTGGGATTACAAAGCAATACTTATATCTGTGAAATGTGCAAGACAATCTGAAAATATTGGATGTTTTGGATGTTGTTGGACTTGTGGGGGACTCTAAAGCATGTGCCCTACTTCATGTCATTAATGTTCCCTTTTAGTGGAGGGAGAAAGTTAACTGTAAGTAAAACACATTTTTTCTGAATAGTAATTTTTTTATGTTGCATGATTTTCTTTGCATGCTATAAAGTAAAGTTTTCTCAGTCATTTTTAAGTGTAATGGAGATACTATTGTAAATAGGTGCCCCTGTTTTTTTTCTTTCTTGCTTCTTCTCTCTTTCTCCTTGTTCAGTTTTAAGAAATGTAGGCACTGCAATGTAAAAAAAGAAGAAGAAAAGTCTGGTTAAAAGAGCATGACAAAAGAAAAATTAATATGCTTTTTCTCATTCTTGCATAGGGAAATGAATCGATTAAGGCCCTTAGCTTGATATAGTAACATGTTTTAAGAGAAAGCAAGTAAATGAAAAAGAATATTGAATATTATGTCTTTTTTTCCTAGCAAATACATTTATACTTAGTAGCAATTCTGTATCTGGTCCTCTTGTCTCCATGGAGACAATCTGATAAAGAGAAATTGGCTAGGAGTTAATTTTCTCTGAAAGCATTTAGGTGTTTCTCCAGGTGGAGATCTATAAAGATAAGACAAAACCAGACAGCACTTAGAAAAATTAGTAGCAATTCTGTATCTGGTACTCGTGTCTCCATAGAGACAATCTGATAAAGAGAAATTGGCTAGGATTTAATGTTCTCTGAAAGCATTCAGGTGTTTTCCCAGCCCAGCTGGGAGAGCTATAAAGATATGACAAAAACCGACAGCACTTATAAGCACTGGCTGCACCATGTGTCTTAACATGGATAACCTTTCTTTTAGGTTAACTCAAGTCTGTGAGTGTGACTGTCAGTTTGGGACATTTCTTCCTATTAAGAGGAAAAAACTTCAATATTTGAATATGTATGTAGTTTTGTGTGTTAGTGTTAATAGGTTTTATGGGGTATTGGGGTGTGTTGTATTTTTTTTTTTTATTTGAGGGCATTTAATAAAACAAAATGTTTTGTAAGATGTGGCATAGACTCAAATGGAAATGGCAAGAAATAACTGTATAAAAGTTCAACTTACCAAACAGTGTATGTTTTTAACACAAAAGATGGAACTAGACATGTAACAAAAAGGCTTTTATACATTAAAGCTGGGAGTAATAATTTTTTGATACAATGATGCTTTCTGTAATATCTTTAAATGTCAGTGGACTCACAGATAAACATAAAAAGGAAAGAGTAGTAAACTATATTAAAAATATAGAATGTAAATAGCTGGGTCCACTATGTAATTTCGAAATACTGAAATCCCAAAATTCAGTATTTCGAAATTACATAATCGAAAACTCAAAGTTCTGAAACCGATAGAAATGCGAAATTCAAAATCCCAAAGCACGGAAATGTTGAATTTCTGCTTCTGCTGATGCAATGTGTGGATGTATCTGTTGAATATAGGTAAGTTTGTGTGTGTAAATGTGTTGGTTAGGGGCTTTAGTGTGTGTAAGTGTGTGTTGTGACTGTGATATGTGTGTGTGTGAGGAACTGTAATATGTGTGAGTTTCTTTTGTGTTTCTGTTTGTGCGATCTCGGTGTTAGAATGTATAAGTAGGGGGGTATGGGGGCACAGACCCCCACATGTGGGGTGCAGGGGGGCTTGCCCCCCCCCTGGTTATCTATAGTGTAGATGCATTTATTTGATTGTGGGGGAAGTTTTGTGTTTATGTGTGTACTGTATGTGTAGCGTAGTTTCAGCATTTTGAATTCCGCGGTTGTGTGTTTTCGGAATTGTGAGTTGTGCTTGGGTTTTCGGCTATGTAATTTCAAAATACTGAATTTTGGGATTTCAGTATTTCGAGATTACATAGTGGACCCAAATAGCTATGTTACAGGAGACACACTTGGAAATAACTGAACATGTGAATTTTATAAAGAAAAGTTTTCAAGATGGTTATTTGGCGGAATACATGGGACAAAAGAAAACAGGGGTACTTATATTAATTGCAAAAGGAGCTCCAGTAGTGATAGAAGAGAATAAAACAAAATAATAATGGTAGAGTTGTAGTACTAAGGGGCTACTGGCAAAGGGAGGAGGATTACACTGGCATGTATATATATTCTACCTAAAACTGTTATAATGGAGTTTAAGAAAATTCTGGGAGAATGAATCCACTTTTATTGAGGAATATTACTTATAAGTATAGACTTGCAATTGTGAAGATGTGTCTGGGGGCCCAGAAGGGAAAGTATAACAAAGGAGGGTAGACTTTTGAAGAAATGTATGAAAATATTTGGCATGGAAAATGTGAATTCAGTACTAGGTGTTTGGAGTGAATTTACATATCATTCCCCAAGATACAAAAATTGGGCTAGGCTAGACCGAATTTACATTTCACAGGAACATGTGCATTTAATTGATGGCATTGATACTCACCCAATAACTATTTCATATAATGCACCAATAATAATGAAAATAAAAACATAGGGTAATGAAATAAAAATCTGACACTAGATCTTTCCTACCTACAGTGGATATAAAAAGTGTACACACCCGTTAAAATGCCAGGTTTTTGTGATATAAAAAAATGAGACCACAATAAATCATTTCAAAACTTTTCCTACCTTTAATGTGACCTATAACCTGTACAATTCAATTGAAAAACAAATCTGTTAAGAGAAAAAAATATAAAAAATAAAAAATGTACAATACGCTGGTTGCATAAGTGTACACACCCTTAAACTAATACTTTGTTGAACCACCTTTTGATTCAATTACAGCATTCAGTCTTCTTGGCTAAGAGTCTATCAGCATGACACATCTTGACTTGGCAATATTTGCCCACTCTTCCTTGTAAAAGTGCTCCAAATCTGTCAGATTGCAAGGGCATCTCTTGTGCATAGCCCTCTTCAGGTCACCCCACAGATTTTCTGTTGAATTTAGGTCTGGGCTTTAGCTGGGCCATTCCAAAACTTTAATTTTCTTCTGGTGAAGCCATTCTTTTGTTGATTTGGATGTATGCTTGGGGTCATTGTCATGTTGAAAGGTGAAATTCCTCTTCATCTTCAGCTTTCTAGCAGACACCTGAAGGTTTTGGGCCAAAAGTGACTGGTATTTGGATCTGTTCATAATTCCCTCCACCTTGACTAAAGCCCCAGTTCCAACTGAAGAAAAGCAACCCCAAAGCATGATACTGCCACCACCATGCTTCACCATGGGGATGGTGTTCTTTTGGCGATGCGACATGTTGTTTAATTATTAATTAATAATTAAGTATTATTATTTTAATTAGAGGGACTGACAGATGTTAAAGTATCGCAGAATAGGAGGAATCTCACAGAACAAGAAAAAGAACAGCTACAGAACATAAGGGATTTCCTTGATAATATGCATGAGTTTAGAAAGATTGCTGTTAAGTAACTGTTTTTGATAACTCTAGAGCACAAAAACTTTTAGTACAATGACTCAGTCAGTAGAAAGTAGAAAGGGCTGTTGCCAGACTTAGGGAGCCTATAACAAGGAAGATTACAGGAGATCCTGTTGAGGTATTAGAAATATTTTGGAAATTCTATGAAAGTATCTATAAAGCAGAGAAATATGGAAATGGAGAAAAGGTACAAATGGAAATGTTTATGGAAGATAATACAGCCGATGTAAATCTCTTGGATATTTAATTCATACAAGACATTAGCACTTTCGTCCCAAAAGTAAGGCTTCATCAGGTAACACCCCCCTCAAAAATGCAGTGTTTAATAGCATTTAACAAATAACCACGTGTACAAGACCACCCAATAAAATTATTTACCAATATTTGTTGACTAATTACACTTAGAAACATATATATATATATATATATATATATGTATATATATATATATATATATATATATATATATATATATATATATATATATAAAATTAAAATCATGTCATAAATATTACCCTAAACAATACATTGACTAAATATTATCAGAATTTAAAAATTATTAAATAAAATGTATTAACAATACAAAAATATTTAAATATCCATTATAATGTGAAATATCCATAGTTTTTAATTTTTAAATGCCATTAATCTGCATTTTGTCATTGAAACCAGGGGAAGAAGTTGCATTTAATTTAATTTGCCAGTATCTCTGGCTTCTATCATTGCTCCCCAAAAAACACCTCTTATTGGCTTGGAATTTATTTCCAAAACATAGAATAAGATTTTTTTTAAATTGTTACACAACATAAAGTATTTAAGTAATGCATTGCAAATGTCCTTTCTTTTTATTGCATAACGATGCTCATAAATTCTGATTTTTAACTGTCTTTCAGTTTTTCCTATGCAAAAACCATCGCAGAATGTACACATAGCAATATATACCACTCCTGCAGTTTTACAATTACATCTGCAGTCGGTGTTACTTCTTGGATAAGATTTAATCGTTATGTTAGTACTATCGTAAACAAAACAACACTGAGAACAAGCACCATATTTTGCCATCCCGTACAGCTGTTCACATTTAAATGATCTCTTAACTATATTTTTGATGTTCTTAACCCTTTTATAAATAAATTTTGGCGAATCTAGCTCACAAACAAAATCTCTCCCAATCCTTTGAGCTATGTGACTATTTGTTAAATGTTATTAAAGACTGTATTTTTGGTGGGGTGTTATCTGATGAAGTTCTTACTTTTGGGGCAAAAGCACTAATGTCTTGTATGAATTAAATATCTAAGCAAACTGTCCTGTAGATTGATTATACATCACCATTTTTATCTCAACCCCTCCTATCCTGCTAGCAGTTGAGCTTCCTCTACCTCTAATCTTGACATATTTAATTCTTCCATAAGCATTTCCATTTGTAACTTTTCTTGATTTACATATTTCTCTGCTTTATACAGACTTTCATAGAATTTCCAAAATATTTCTAATACTTCTACAGGGTCCATTGTTATCTTCCTCATCATAGGTTCCCTAAGCTTGACGACAGCCCTGTCTACTTTCTGTTGCCTGGGCCATTATGCTAAAAGTTTTTGTGCTCTGGAGTTATTATCAAAAAACAGTTGCTTAACAGAAATCTTTCTAAACTCATGCATTTTATCGAGGTAATCCCTTATTTTCTGTTTAGCATTCTGCAGTTGCTCTTCTTCTTGTTCTATAAGATTCCCCCTATTTTGCAATAGTTTAACATTTGTCAGTCCCTCTAAATAATTCTTGTTTTTTTCTTAACCATATCTCCCTTTCTTTTATTTCCACCCTGTTTTAAACTCAACTTTAATTTTATTCCACTTCCTAACTATATTTTCAAAAGAAATTTCTATCTTCTCTAATAGCTCCTGAATAACTTCCACTGCCCATTACTTAAATTCCTCTCTTTTCAACAGATAGGTGGGAAAGTGTCAGGATCTGATTTTTATTTCATTACCCTATGTTTTTATTTTAGTTATTATTAGCAAAGGATCTGAAATAGGTATTAGATGCATTTCAAGACCTTCAACTAAATGCACATGTTCCTGAGAAATGTAAATTCTGTCTAGACTAGCCCGGTTTTTGTATCTTGGAGATTAATATGTAAGTTCACTCTGAACCCCTAGTACTGAATCTTCCATGCCAAATATTTTCATAAATTTCTTTAAAAATCTACCCTCCTTTGTTATATTTTCCCTTCTGGGTCCCCCAGGCACATCTTCACTATTGCAAATCAAATTCCAGTCACCACCTATAAGTAATATTCCTTGCTGAAAGCTGATTATTTCTCCCAAAATTTTCTTAAGCTCCATTATTGCAGTTTTCTGTGGAATATAAATATATGCCAATGTAATCCTCCTCCCTTGCCAGTAGCCCCTTAGTACTACAAATTTACCATTATTGTCTTCTTTATCCTCTTATATTACTATTGGAGCTCCTCTTGCAATTAATATAAGTACTCCTGTCTTTCTGTGATCCAGGTCTTCCGCTGAACAAGCATGCTGAAAACCTTTCTTTATGAAATTTATCAAATTTACATGTTCATTTCTTTCCAAGTGTGTCTCCTGTAGCAGAGCTATTTGCACTCTACATTTTTTAATATAGTTCACTACTCTTTCTTCTTTGTAATTGTGTGTGAGGCAATTAATGTTTAAAAACATTTAGAAAGCTCTTCTGGGTCAGTAATAAATATAATTAATTGACTTGTATAGGTTATCAAAACCTTCCTAATGATGTTAAAATTTAAAATTTACATTCTCCTTTAATTAAGGAGGTTCTGTTTGGTCCTTCTGCAGCTGAGGTGCTGAAGAAGTGTAATCAAATGAGAAAGTTGATTCAAGGGGTGGCTAATACTTTAAAGCAAATAAAAATGTCCCTTCCTTCTCAACTCCCCTTTTCAGTAAGCAGTTTAAGCAGCAAGGTGATGTAAACGCAGGTGTTTAAAAAGCAATAGCAAGGAGACTCCAAGTCCTTCCACACATTATGACTGTTTGCCTGTGCAGGACCCCACCACACACACAAAGATGCTCATGCACAACACACACACACACACACACACACACACGCACACGTACACACACACACACACACACACACACACACACACACACACACACACACACACGTGCACACACACACACACGCACGCACGCACGCACACACACACACACACACACACACACACACACACACACACGTAGAGGCTTCATTTTTCCCTTGTGGCACCAGATTATGGCAGACAAATTAGTTTTAAATGTAATTCAGCAGGGATACACTTGTCAATGAGAATCCTTCCCTCCCTTTCAGGGGACTCCTCTTTGCCCTGTGAACCAAGTCTTCTTGTTTCCCCTCTATCCTGCACCAGATACTTGCACAGGGAGTAATAGAACCAGTATCTCTCTACCAAAAGGGCAAAGAGTTTTATTCAAGGACTTTTCTGGTACCAAAGAGGGAAGGATCCTGGAGGCCTGTACTGGATCTTTACTTTCTGTATCAATTTGTCAAGATTCCAAAGTTCAAAAATGCTGTCCCCTTAGTCCCTTTTACCTATGCTCCCTCCTCTAATATTCATGGTAAAAGATAAATTTAAAAGATACTTATAATCACATTCCCACTTGCAAGCAGTTCAGACTTTTTTTTTTAAGATTTTCTGTGCCTGGCTTACATTGTCAGTTCACAGACTTATGCATTGGACTCTTCACTGTTCCAAGGGTATTGACAAAGTGTATGACTCCCATAACTGCTTATTGCAGACTTTAAGGCATTCACATATATATATATATTTTTTATCTCTGGACCATTGCCTTATCTTTGCAGACTCTTTTTCCAACTGTCAGAAGTCTTTAGCAGCTGTTCAGCATCTTATACACATTCTAGGATTTCAGCTTTAAAAAAACTTCTCTCATTCCTTCTCGGGATGTCTGTGAGATTCTGCCCTGAGAAGAGCCTTTTTTCCTCCAGACCCAGTAGAGATGTTTCAACAGCACTTCCAGAGTTTTACCAAACAGAGCTAGACATTTGCAAGGGAAATTCTCAGAATGTTGGGGTGTATCACATCAATGATTCTCACACTCCCCCTGGACAAACTCCACGAGGGAAATCCAGTGGTACTTCAGGTCAGTCTGTTTTCAGCATTTACACCCTTTATCTTTTTAGTGGTTTCCAAAGGAATGAAAGTGCAAGTTCTGTGGAACCCTCATGTGAGACAGAAGCACATAAATGTCAGAGAGATGTCGGCAGTAATCAACTCTTTGAAAGCCTTAAATCATCTTTGGTCCCCCTAGATCCTTAAAGTTCACACGTACAACACCACAGTGATATGTTTTTTAAACAAACAAGGGGGTACCAAATCATACTCCCTTTGCAGACTTGCAATGATAGCCTGAGAGGTAGCAACTCAGCTCAGTTTGACTCTGCAGACTTTGTACATTCCATTAGAGTAAATTTTGGTTGCAGGCAAGCTAAGTAGGGCTAGGACCCTTGCAAAAGGAAACATCATCCCATTGTCTTCCAGGAATTTATCAACTGTTGGGAATACCTTAAGTGCAACCATTGCTTCCTCTCCAAACAGACAACTAAAGAAATTCTGTTCCACGACTAAGCTTATTCATTCCCATGGATGAGAATGTTCCTGAATGATTTTCCATTGTTTCCACTGATATATCTGGAGTTCTTCTTAAGATCCAAAAGGACTCCCCAAAAATAGTGGTGGGGACACTCTTTTAGCCCAGGAAACAGTGGTTCTCCCTTCTTTTCAATCTGCCCAAGGACAATTACCACATACTTTCCCAAAGATTGGATTTGCTTACACAAGGCAGGATTATTTGATACACCCAGTCTGAAAGCTTTTCAACTAACTGCCTGGATGATAAAATCTTGTTAGCTTTAGGCACCTTTTTTTTTCTGAAGGTGTGCATCAGATTTTAAAGAAGGCAAAAAAAAAAACTGCTACCAGAAAAAAAAATACATACATACACTCATACACACACACACACACACACATATATATATATATATATATATATATATAAGATTTTCTGTCTGGTGTCAGTCCAAGGGTCAAGACTCTCTTCAGGCCTGTTTGCCCCTGGTTCTTGAATATTTGTGTGAATTATTGTCCTTTGGCCTTTCTTATTTCTCTATCAAGATTCACTTGTGGGCCATTTATGCTTATTTGCCCAAGGGGGGTTAAATATCTGTCCACTTAGAAAGTAGGTGGCTCTTGCTTGGGATCTTAACTTTTTGCTTGGAAACATTATTCTTCCATTTGAACCAGCTCATTGGGTTGAATTGAGGTTCTTAACATGGAAGACTGTTTTACGTATTGCTCTGACTTTTGTTAGGAGAGTATCGAAGTTGCAAGTGGTCCACTGAGTCAACCCTATCTCATTTTGCTCAAGGACAAGGTTTTCTTTCAGGCCTAATGTTTATTTTATGCCTAAAATGGATTAAGTGTTTACCTTAAGCCATAGTATTAATATGTCTTCTTGTCTGAATCCAAGAACAAGGGAGAAAATATTCTTCTCACTCTGGATATCCACAGGCAGCACAGATAATACTTAGACAAAACTCAAACCTTTAGGAAAGATGATCAGATATGTGTCTACTATGAATGCATAAGGAAATATCAATCAGTGTCATAGCAGACTATGTCCAGATATTTATGTCACGCTATTGCATTTTGTTATAATCACCATAATAAGCCAATTCCAGGCAGTGTTAGAGACCATTCCACAATGACTCTCTGGGGAGGGGTGCACTGTAGAAGTATTTTAGAAACAGCAATTTAGTTCTCTGTACGTGCGTTTACAAAGTACTACAAACTGGATTCCCTTCCAGGTCCAGAATAGGTTTTCCTAGGACCATTGTCCACGGGCTCCTGGGTTCTTAGTTTATTTTTCTCCTCCCTATTTTGTTTCTAAACTATGCCAATTGACCCAGACAGCTTAGGCTAATGTAACAGTGATCTAAATACACCAGATGTTCCAATACATCACTGTTGCAGTAACTGCTTCTCCCTCCAGCTTCCTTATTTTGGCTATTTTTCTATTGTATAGCCAGGGTTTGGATGCATAGGCCCTTGTATATAAAGCTTACTGTTGGATTTGTTTCCACACATTATCCTTTCAGAGCTCTTGCTTCCCTTTGTCTTGGTAAAAAAGCTCTGACTGAATTGGTGCTCTGGCTGTCTTTATGTTGAAGATCCCCTCAAGCTTCTGATAGAGCACATGGAAAGCACCCTTAAGCTTTGAGAACTGGGCAGTTGTCAGGGTTTGACCAAAATAACTTAGGCTACTTCAACTGGGATCTATTAGAACATCTAATGTTATGGTGAGCTTACTGAAACAACTGTACCTTCACTGGAGGACACAAAAATGGTGCTCTGTCTGCAACAAAAGTTATATGAGGAGACTACTAGAAGAGCTTAACATATACAGTTTTTCAAAAAAGAAAATGTAGTTGGGATGATGATATAAACTTTTTATATGTATTGAATACATCAATAGAGTCCAACGGGCTATCTCAGAAGTGCAAGAAAGAAAACACAGTTTAAAGCTTGAAGCTACAAGATGGATAGATTAGAAGAGCTATGAAGATGGATTATTTCACAGAAAGTAGAGGCTGGTTTTAGCAGCCATGCTAAAGAATCAGTACAGTCTAAACCAGTTCATAATTTACAAACACACAAAAGAGGCATGAGACAGTTCTGATGAGGAATTGGGTTAAAAAATAGTTATCAGTTAAGCAAGATCCATATTTTATTCAGTAGATGGGGAAGTAAGCAGACTAAGTGGACCAACCAGCCCTTACCTGCCATAAAAAAGCTTACATTTCTATGTTATATGCATCAAACATTACAAAGATCATTACAAAGACATGCATCTGGAGCCTTTCTCCCCGGGCCTCCGCTGCAAATTGGCTTCATTCCAAGTTGGACTTTCCCAGTTAACAAATGATAAATAAATAAATAAATAAAATCATAAGACAACATAAAATAATTAAACTGTGATTAAAAGATAATTTTGTTGCAGTCACCCTTTGTGATTACAAAAGCAGTGCTTCAAAGAATCAGTTCCTAATGTTTTAGTTGTAGCTTCCATGAAATCTGCAGTGCCATCTTAGAGTACAGTGTCACCAGTAATTAATTTGGCATTTTTTGACAGTCTGCTAGTGCAAACAAAGCACGAGTTTATATCTGTGATATTAACAACCCACTGAGATGCCGAACTAAATGGCAAAGTACTGGCAGGGTCACTGAGTGACTCTATCCAGCTCTGTTTCTCTTGGGGGAGGTGTAAACTTGTTTTCTGCCTGGATATGGCCTCCATTGGAGGCTGGATGCTGTAGCACAGATGGAAAAAATGGGCGCAGACAGATTATTCACAGTGGTAATGTGAATGTGGCATTTGCATGTAAACTACCTTGATATGGTGGTAAACCAGCATAGAAGGTGGGAATTTAGGGTAAGCCAGAGGAGAAAAGCCTCCAGTTCTGTCAATATGGTGCCATTTTTTTAACACTCCTATCTCCTCTCTGCCTTGTTTTGGAGACTGAGAAGGTGTACCAGTACATGGCAGATGGCAGACAACAGAGATGCACCAAAAATGTATGTGAAAATGAAAAAAAATTGCACAAGATTTTGCAGACTTTCTTATTTTTTTTTTTCATTTTACTGAATTGCATTGCTTGATTCCATGCATCATAATTGTTTTTTGTTCTTTAAGTAAAATATGTTTGAAGAACATGTGTATTCATATGCTGTTTATCAAAATACAGTATTGCCTCGGTAATTTAAAATAACAGTTACAATTTCTCTGTAGTGTATACACAGGGATGTGAAGCCAGAAAACATTCTGATTACTAAACAAGGTGTTGTCAAGTTGTGTGACTTTGGATTTGCACGTTTACTAAGTAAGTGCAAAAATTATTGCATTTATATGAATATATGAATTTATTGAGAAATCATTTATGAAGGGTGAGGGAGTTATGATGGGTTTATATTTAATATGAATGCATTTTGAACCTTGAGCTGTTTTGCTGCAGCATATATGCTTGTTGTCTTTGTTTTTGAGCATTTTTACTAACCTATTTTTGGGGGACAGTTCACCACTGACATTTAGTTCTGTTGTCTGCTGCGTTATATTTAATTCTGTTCTAGGCCACGTGGTTATTGGGGGCAGTACTCCAACATGATCCTTCACTGCATGAGTCCTCCTGTTTCTCCTTTTAACTATTTGGACATACATCATCCTAATGCTGAGAATGAGAATAGGTGTCAGGATGACCACATCACACTGATGTTGACTGCATTTTTCTTAATATGCCCTATGCTTTTCTGGAGACTACTATGCAATGACTGCAGTGTGCATATGCATGTACACCACTGTGCATTTCTGTGGCAGCTTTAATGGTAAAGGTGCTTATTTGTATTGTGCTAATTTCATAGTCTTAGGGTGATTAAAAATACCAAACGTACTCACAATGTGGCAGCATCACAAGTAGTAGCTCTGCAGCAACCGTATATTTGCAAGACTGAACTTATTTTTATTGAAATCCCCACCTAGATATCTGCCACTGGTCAGATTCATACAATTTCCTTTTCCATACTAGGGGCATATTAGTGCAGGGGTGAGAGCTGTCCTGGGTAGCTGTCATTCAGGCTGCCACGAGGGCTCCATGTTCCCTTTGCTGGCATCCCAGCAGTCAGAACATTTTTTTGGAATGGTCTAACTGTGCCCCCTGGGTGGTGAGATGTGTGATCTATGTCACTGGAGAGGCAAGTATGTCTTCCCCTTAATCAATGAAGGCTATTGCCATTTGGCAACTTTGCATTACACACCTGTCTCTGACCACCTTGCTATACTTTGATGGTCTGTTTCTCTTAATTCTTCTATGGCTTGCTTCCATTGCACAGTGCCTTTGAAATAGCATGACTGAAAATCACAGCAAAAAGGCACCATTTATTCATCAGCTTAGGAGGAAATTTGTTATCATTAATTATTGTCAAGCAGTTCTGAAGTAAGCTGAAGTAGCTACAGTTTGCTCCTTAGACTTAGCATCTTCCCTGTCAGTCTTCACCATAAAGTACATGAGGGTACTGGATGTGTCTTGTGGATAATCCTGACTTTTCATGAAATGGCCAGTGTTGAGGGTCTGCTTTACAGTAGCAGCAGGTGTGATTCTTTTTTTTTTTACTTCTCACACATTACTAACTCATTTCTGTATTTATCATTGCAGGAGAGGATTCTTTTGCACTTGCCATTTCATGGTTTAGTTTTATTTTTCTTTGACAAGACTGTAATCATCTTCCAGAATGTAATATCCCATCCTTGATCTATATTTTTCAGTAGTGAAAAAAAAATCTTAAAGACACAAGCTTTACAAAAAAATAGTCTAACTAGGCATTCCGGAAGCAAAACCACCTTTAAACAGTATTTAACAAACTCTGTAATGAGAAAGATAAGAACACAACCAGCAAAACTTTTTACCTGTTTTCAGTGCTGTCTATGCCTATTTTCAAAGACAAAAACACAACTATATTTGTTTACAGCATATCCTTAAGTCACAGACAGTGCTACTAATTCTTTTGACTTGGTTCAAAGATTTGACATATTCTGGGCTTGCACTGCATTCTTCATGCTGAAGAAGTCATACATCTATATATATGTGTGTGTGTATATATATATATATATATATATATATATATATATATATATATATATAAATAATGAAAGTGTAGTATAATGGGATTTGGCAAACTGTTGCTAATAAATGCCTATGAAAACCTGCATTTGGTACATATGTACAAGAGTATCTCAGTCACCACTGACAGTTTTTAGAAAGCTCTCAAGAAACTGGACCCTCAAGTATATACTGGCCCTAACAGTGCAATTCTTTCCATGCAGCTCAAAGTTGAATGGTGCTGGGTCATTTCTCTAAGGTCAGTACAAGGAAGAGTGCCGTCTTCTCTGAAACAGTGAAGGCCACCTTTCTGAGGAAATATATGCAATTTTTACGTATAGTGCAATGCTAATATATTCTAATTATGTATGGTATTTCACACACTGAAAATAAGTCATATAGTAATAACTTGTAGAAGCTTGGCATAATGCTTAGTATAATGCAGTTTGGTGCCCTACAGGTTGTAATATCCACATAGTTCTGTTAAACATCCTTACCTATACATGTTTGTAGCACTGAAACATTTTGACATATCCTAATAATTTTTGGACAATGTATTATGATATTGTTTTATAAATTGCACTCATGTTTTGCTTTTAGGTGCAAAGGTAGATCAGATGAGGTGCACCTTATCAGAAGAAACTTATTTTAGGGGAAAAGACTGTGTACAAAATAAGCTAAACTATAGTCCACAGCCATGACTGTTTAACGGTGATCAACTGACACTGAAGTTAGTTGCTTTCGCAGACTTTGCTCATGAACCTTTGCTCAAGATTACTGGAATCATAGCTCTCAGTTGTCCAGATTTCGGAGAATGTCCAGATTTTTGACTCATATTTTTGGTCTGTTTCTCATAAAATTGTAGCTTTCTGGCAAATCACTGAGGACTGAAATCAGAAAATAATGGCAATTTGATTTTCAGACTTTATATCTGTCAGAAAATTCATGTTAATGCAAAACCTGTTATTCTGTCAACTTTCTAAGTTTGTAAGCGCAATATTGAAAACGTCTCCCTATTTTGGGGTTTTTGTGCCCCATTATTTGTGGCCTTGTCCAGATTTCTTACTCTAAGAGGTTGAGATGTGTGACTGGGAATACTGTAGAAAGCAAACATAAATAAAAGAAATCTGTTGTTACTGTAAAATGTATAGAGAGGAAGGGAGTATAGGTGCCCAGGATTACAGAAACAAAGCTAGTCAGTTGAGCAATGGCTACCATACAGTGTAGAACTTATGTAGAACTTGTGCTGAAAGAAGTAATTCATCATCATCATCATCATCATCAACCCCCTTTTCCTATTTTCTACATGGAGTTGGGGTGTCTGAGTAAAAAATAACACACATAAGTTTCTTGTGACCCAAATCTAATTTTTTAGGCTTGTATGTTGATATGAAAAAAAAACACAGTAGACATGCAGTGCAGCAACAACAGTAAAATGATGATTCTGAAAACAATAACATGGGTTGTATCTTTATTCCATTTGTGAAATACCACAAAACAATAGTTTACCTCATTTTGTACACAGTCTTTTCCCCTAAAATAAGTTCCTTCTGATAGGGTGCACCTCATCTGACTGTGAAAAGGTCATATTAGTTGTAAGACCATGATGATTATTTTTAATGGGAATACAAATGTACACAAACATCCCTCCCAAGAATACTGACTTTCTGAATAGGTATACCTCTGATATAGAAATTCTGCACGTAATAATGTATTTGAGCTGTTATTGTATGCACACAGTCTGTGACATGATTGTTTAACTGTGATCAACTGACATTAAAGTTAGTTGCTTTCACACACTTTGCCCATGATTACTGGAATACTGGAAACATAAATAAAAGAAACCTGCTTGTACTGTAAACCATGTATAGAAAGGAAGGGAATATTACAAAAACAAAGCCTAGTCACTTGAGCAATGAGTACCATACAGTGTATATTGTATATAGAACTTAATGCTGAAAAAAATAATTCATCACCATCATCATCATCAACAACCCCCTTTCCCATTTTCTAGAAGAGGTTGGGTGTCGTGTCAACTGTTGCCATCTCATTTGATTCAATGCCACTGTCCTGCCTTCTTTGGCACTCATGCCTGACTGTCGCAGATCTTCTCTCACACAATTCATCTACCTCTTTGCTGGATGTCATCGCTTCCTCTTAACTTCTTCCTGTCTGTCCCAAATATTCTTCAACAGATTGTCTTCTGCTTTTCTGCACATATGCCCACACTACCGTAATCTGTTCTCTTTGATCTTTTCTGCAATTGGAGCTACTATGGCTTCTGCTCTTATATCCTCATCTCTATGTCTGTTCCACAGTGTACATCCTACTACCTGTCTCAGGCACTTTATTTCCATTACCTCTAGCTTCCTCAACTGCTCTGCCTTTACTGCCTAGTTTTCTGTACCATACAGTAGTACTGGTGACACCACTGTTTTGTTCACCTAACTTTTCAGATTCTTTGGCATTCTTCTGTCATACACTACATCTGACAGTCTGTGCCAGTTGGCTGCATCCCCTCAGATTCTAGCTTTGACTTATTCATTCAGACTTCCCTTCTTCTCAACATCCCCTCCCAGATACTTGTTAACCTGTTCCACTATCTTCCCTTCTATCTCAGTTTTCAGCTTCTTCTGATTTCCCCCATTTTCTGTCATTACCACTGTCTTATCTGTACTCAATTTCATCCCATGTGCCTTCAAATTTGCATTCCATTCCTCTATCTTTTACTGAAGTTCTTGTTCAGAGTCTGCCTATAATGCCACCACATCATCTGCATGCAGCAAGTTTGTTGATCTGCCTCCTCTGACCTGTTTGCTAATGTAGTCCATCACCAATACCCACTCCCACTGGGAACCCTTTTGTGAGACCAAACACTGTTCATACTTGAGTCATTGGGTCTTTGTACATAGCTTGCACTAATTCTACCAATGTTTCTAGTAATTTGAACCTCTGTAGGACTGCCCAAATCTGTTTGCTTGGACCTTGTCATATGCTTTCTCCAAGTTTAGGAATGCCTGTTTGGACTTTTTCCTCATCTCTAGCTTCTTCTCAACTATTTGTCTCACTGCAAACATTGAGTCAATTGTGCTGCATGCTGATCTGAATTTGAATTGCTCATCTCCCATTTTACTTTCTACTACTCTGCATATTCATTTATCAGTCACCCTCTCCAGAACTTTCATGCATATAGGCAGTATGTAAACAACTGGCAGTACCTGACTAATGAAAGTGAAAAAATGGCAATGGTACTACTGTCAAGAATTTGCATTTTATGTTGAAAGTACGCATACTACACAGACCTGCATGAAACAAAACAAAGAGGCTTTGCTGCATTATTCCAGGCAAGAAGACTTAATTATTTATTTGGCATTCTCGAGTCTCCTTGCATCCCTTCTTACATAGGCTCATAGGAGATTACTAGACTATCGACCTTGGAGGTCATTTTAAGCCTAGCCATTTCAACCCATTGTAATACCATAGAACTACTAGTCAGTACCCAAAATTGCATTTAGTGATGACTGCCCATGTCCAGGAGGGTTTTGGGCACTATCCCTGGTAAGAATTTACAGTGCTCCATCCACTTATCCAGGTTCCCTTTGAACAGTTTCATAGAGGTGTTCTGTTTTACATGAATTGGTAGCCTGTTCCAAAGACATGGCAGTCACTGGGAGATAAGTCTGTCCCTCCAGCATGTCCTATTTAAGTCCCAGGCCATATTTAAGTCCCAGGCCATATTTAAGTCCCTGGAATGGGTAGCCCTAGACCCATCTGATTTATGGATATGCAGTAAGTTCATTAGGTTTGGAACTTGGGTTGCTCTGTAGGCCAGGCATAAGTCTCCCCTAAGAAGTCTATACGATATGGAGTATAGTGATAGGGATTTTAGTCGGTCCATGTAATGCACATGCTGGAGGCTCCAGATCTTCTTTGTTAGAAAACTCTGAGGTCTCTGTAGGTGCTTAGTATGGCACATACTATATGGGGCATTATACTCAGTTATGGATAAGTGCCAATTATAGGAATTATAACTTCTTTTGCTCTCGAGGCGATACCTTTACTAATCAAGTGAGCTACGTGGAAAGCTTTCCTTACAACAGTAGACACGTGGTGATCGTAGTTAAAATCATGGTCAACCTGTGTTCCCAGGTCCTTTACCACTTCATGGGTACTTAAGGTATTGTTATTGTTTTGATAATGTGAAGGGACATTGTTTGTGCTGAAAGGAATGATGATGCATTTCTTTGCTTTCAGTTTGAGAACATGACTAATACAGCAGTCATTGGTCTGTGTGATACCCTCTTGGAGTATACTGACATAATTTGGGGATTCAATGATTGCACCTAGTTTGCAGTTGTCTGCAAACTTGGTCAGCAACAACCCTTTAGTTTTAACCTGAACTTCTGAGACATATATACCAAACCGTACGGGGCCCAGCACTGACCCTGTGGCACCCCGCTGGCACAGGTCTGCTGGTTGATGTGAAGTCACCCATTTTTAGTGTGTGTCTGGTTTGTGAGCCAGTTGGCAACCCATCTTACAACAAAGGGGTTTACATTCATTTTGCTAAGTTTATTGATAATGTCTGAATGTGAGATTGTGTCAAAAGCCTATGCCAAATCGAGATATGCTGTGTGCACAGATTTGCCCTCATCAATGGCCTTTGTCACACTTTCAAAGAAATCCACCAGATTTAACAGGCAGGATCTTCCCTTCACGAAGCCAAATTGGGTAGGATCCAGGGTGTGGAGGGTACCTATGTCTTTATTTATGAGTTCTGTAATGATATGTTCCATGGCCTTCCAGATGAGCCTGGTCAGGCTTATGGGTTGGTAATTCCCCAAGTCTGTTGCTAGGCCACCTTTGTGGAGGGGAATAACTGTTGCTGTTCTCCATTCCGCAGGAACAAACCCTGTGGCTAGGTTGTGATTGAAAAGGGTACTTTGTGGTGATGCTAGTTCATGTTTTAACCTGTTTAGAAGACAGCCTGGGATGTCATCTGGTCCCATAGAAGCCGTGTTCTTTGCCTTGGACAGGGCTTTGAGGACCTGCTCTTCAGATATGTAAGGTGGGGAGGGAGATTGGGGAAGGATTTGTTGTAAGTTAGGAGGGGATAAGGGAGTGAAATTTTCACCAAACCTATCCGCTAGCAGGTTCGCCATCTCTGAGGGGTCAGTGTGTGTGATACCATTGGCTACCGGTTCTACATATGCTTGAATCCTATCCTTTAGGTTACGTACATAGCTGTAAAAGGCCTTTTGGTTATCAGTGGCAGTAGTTGCTAGGTTTCTCTCAAGGGATCTTTTGGAGGATTTGTCTTATTTGCCTGATAAAGGCTGAGGTGGGTGCTTTTGCATTGTTGGGTCCTTGTCATTGTTTTCTTGGACAGCAACTTTTTGAGTTTATTAAAGAGTTTAATGATGCTGGAAGTCCACCATGGCAGCTTGATTTTACTTGGGGCTCTGGCTTTGATTCTGTCTGGTACAGCCAAGTTTATACATTTATGCAAGTGATTGTACAAGGCTTTAGTGTAAGCTTCAGCATAGTTACCACTTTCAGCTTGGGATGAGGCTTGGAATGCATTTATACCTTCACCTAGGAGGGTATAGTTTGCCTTGGTAAAGTGTTTAGTCTGATTTCACCCTTTGTGAGTGCTCGTATTAGTGTCATTTCGAAGGTGACTGAGTAGTGGTCAGTTTTAACTTATGATTGTCCGACAGTTGCAGCAGTGCACCTGTTTGACATGTTGGTGAGGACCAGATATAGAATGTTTGTTCCTCTTGTTGGGGTATGGACAATTTGCTTCAGGGCATTTGAATTCACAAAACCAAGGAACTTTTGTGCTAGCGAGTTTGTGCTAGAGTAGGTTTCCCAGTTGATTTTGGGATAATTGAAATCCCCCTATAACCAGTGTGTTTGGTAAATTTGGATTGTCTTTAGTTTGGTTAAGTAGGCTTTGTGGGTGTCGTGACACATGGAGGGGATCTATAACTGGTGAGGACTTGAATGGCAGTCTTGTCCACCGTAATCTGGACCTGGAGTAACTCCATGGAGTTGCCCAGTCTAACTAGATGGGAGGTGAATTTATCTCTAATATAGACTGAAACTCTGCCTCCTTTAGTTTTCACATGTTCATTTTGCGGTCTAAAGATGTGGAAGGCATAGTAGCCTTGCAGGGCTGGGGTAGTCCCTGAGGCCTTAAACCAGGTTTCTGTGACTGCACAGACATCTACATCTTCTAGTGATAGAAGTGCTTCCAGAGAGTGCAGTTTTTGGTTTAAGCTCCTAGCATTTAGCAGCATGACCCTTATTTTGTTCTGATTGGTTAATTTCACATCAGTAATGTTGCTTTCGAGACCTTGCCTAAACAAAGCACTATGGGGGAGGCAAGAGCCTTTGCCAACAGCCAAAAGCCTAGGGGTGCCAGGTGCAAACTGTCTCTGGCAAACCAGCGAGGTTTGACAACCATGGCTTCCCTGGCAGACGGGAACTGGGTCCCCTTGGAATGACACCAAAAACTAAGCCAGTTACTGAAATCAATCATTTCTTTGTTTATACTGTGGCATTATTCTAGGTAAGAGTAGTATGCTGCTCAAGGCTAGGGACATACCTGCCTGGGACAAATACCCAGAGAGCTTGACAGTGTCTCTCCTCATATTGTCCAGTGAGGTATGTCTCAGGTCATTCACACCAACATGAACTATGACAGAGTCTTAACACTACTTGTTGCTGAGAGATTTGAGTGCATACATTGTTTAGTGAATCCTGGCACTGGATAGGCAGCTGACTGTGATTTTCTCCTTGTCCAACCTGGTGAGTGGGACATCCGTGTGTCTCACTATTAAGTCTCCAATGACAAGAAAACTTGGTTTTTGAGTGTTATGTTTTACTGGCTTGGTGGGTGAGACACTCATGTTGCTATGTGTCATGGGTGCTGTGGAGAATGTATTAGCTGCACAGACTTGTGTTTTGGAGGGCTCTGGTGGTTTAGTAAGTTTTTCAAGAGAACCTCTGCATATGTGGATTTATGTGTTTGATATATACTATGTGTATGAATAGTGGTATGTGTATGAGTAGTGGTACTCTGTGAATATGTAGTGGCGGGTGATTTGGCAACCTTCTCCGTGTTACTGTTTTGAGTGAGAGAGAACATGGATTCTAGATTATTGGTGTAATTACATCTCTGACACTCTGTACTAGACTGTATTATTAGTATAGGGTTCTCTGTGTAAATGAGGCAATTGCTACATCTTGTAATCTTCTTTTTTTCAGGACTAGGGATTTAGTCATTCTGTTTACAGAAACTTACACTGGACAGTTGCCCTTTCCTTAGAGGCATTCATCAAGATTTGACTTCTCCTTTGCTATTAGTTTACTCCATCAGCTATTTAAGTTATGATCTCACTTCCCAGTTTTATACTGTTCCAATATATAAGTAATTTTCCTCTTCCATATAAGCATATCCATTGAAAGGGCAAAATGGTTTCCAGTCTCAGAAAGTGCTACATATTTGCTTAATACCCTTGCACTTAAACTACTACATGAAAACTGTTGTCCTTCTGTGGCTAATAGGACTTCTGTCCGCACCTTATCATATTCAATGCATTCCAACAACTTACTCAAACTAAGGAAACCACCATTCTCTTTAACCTTTTCTGAAAAGCTCTTTCATAAATTCATCCCAGCATCATGGAACTCTTTACCTAAAGAAATTACTTCTATGGATAATTTTTCTATTTAAAAAGAAACTAAAAGAACATTTGGCAAAAGAACACAAATGTAACGGTTTCAGGGATACTAGTTAACCATGGATGTGTATCATATTGATCACTGCTGGAGTAGCCTTAGCTATATGGGTTATATCCTGCCAAGGATATAACAGCCAGCCAGCTTCCAAAGCTTTAGGGCACCTTCTATGTGCCCAAACTGTCAGGTAGCTCGAGCTGAGCTAACTAAAACACAAGGTTGTATGCAAAGCCCTTCAGAGCTTTATTGCCACTGAAGAGTACACTCTTCTGAGGCTTTCGAGGATTGACAGTTGGCTTGTGCTTTCCTTTGCTGGGCAGATAGATTTTTGTTGGGAAATAAAACTTCCATATTCTTAATTTAGTCGACGTTTTATTCTTTTCCTGTGAATATTGTGTCTTAATGGACCCTCAAGACTGTAACTTACTTTTAAAAGAAACACTTGTTTTTTCTGTCAGTTTAAAAGTGGTGTAAAGTAACTGAAAACATTTTTTTTCTGCAGAGAAACTATGTTCATTTTACTTTTAAGGGGATGGCATAGTGTGCTAAAGTGATTTTTACTGTGTTTTTCTCAGATTAACTTTTGAGGACTGGTAGTGTTTGCTGGCAATTGCTGCTTATCTTCCCTGGGAAAGAGACACCATTGCTGGGATGACTATGGAACAGACTACCTGTCTCATGGTCGGTCATTTTTCCAGCCACAAAAAGAAAAAAATGAAGCAAACAGCCTTTGCCATCACAGCAGGCTAGCAATTTTCCTCAGCCACAAGTAGGTGACTCTGCTGTGCCCATTTCTTGTACCTCAGACCACTCATCTTTTACCCTGGATCCCTCTGATGTAGCACCTACAACCACTATGGACTGAGATTTAGCCAAGTCCTCTGCAGCTCTTTGGGTCCCCTCAGTGTGCAAGGGAGAGACTTCTTGTCAGTCCTGGGAAAGTTTCCGTATTGTGTAAGAATGCTATGCCCATCCCTGGGGAAGCTGCTGCTGCCATTAGTAGCATGGTTGGCCCCATTTTTTCTGTCAAAAAGAAACCGAAATCTACTCCTCCTCAGTTTTCTTTGCATAGGAGTAGTTTTCTGAGTCTGGCTAGTCATCCTTCTTGTAGTTTCTGGTGAAAGAAAGAGGGATTCCTCTTTTTCTGAATAGATTCAGTACTCTGAATCTGAACAGGAAGATGCAGGGATGGATGCATGGATTTTCCTCAGATTTCTGATTCAGACTCAGAGGAGTGCTCAGTTTCTGATTCTCTCTGTGTGGGTTTCCCTTTCTCTGAGACTGTTGCTGGAACGTGTCAGTGTTTTCCATGGGAGAACACTGGGTTTTCTCAGTCCCTCAGAAAATACTGTGAGCTGTTACAGAAGGATTTTTCAGAACCTATAGCTGTTCTTCCTGTTCTCTGTGCTTTACATGGTTTGTGTGTTACTGTCTGAAGTTTTCCTGATAGTCAACCAGCTGCCCCTAAAAAGACAGAGAGGATGTATAAAGTTATTCAGGCTTTTAAATTTTTATCCAGTATTCCCAACCCTAACCCAGCAGTTATAGCTTTAGTTGATCCCAGTGGTGCTAACAATTTAGTTAATTCCAGTTCTACTATTTCTGATAAGGATGGGAAATTACTGATAGGTATGGAGAAAAAGTGTATTCTTCTGGACCTCTGATTTTGAATTGTCAAGTTCATATTAAAGTTTGTTCTAATAGACTATGAAAGCATGAGGAATGTTTTATCTGTCGTTTCTTTTTGTGAGGAAAAATCTGTTTAAATAACTTAGGTTCTTCTGTTGCACAGGCTACTACTCATTGTTTACACTGTGTGTATGACTCTATTGATACTTCTTCCAGGGCTATGGCCACTGATACTGTTTTGAGGACTACCTTCTGCCCCAGGCATCTGTGGTACTCCCTTCTTTTGGAAATGGCTAGAGGCAATTACCACAAGTTTCTTCATGGACTGGATCTACTCATACAAGAACAGGGGTGTTTAATGCACCCCAACAGCAATCAACTTTAATTGACTGCCTGGATAATATGGTCTTAATTCCTTTTAGGCACCTGAGTACTGAGGACATGCTACAGGCAGTAATGGAGGCAAGAAAGCATACTACTAGAAAATAATATGTTAGCAAATGAAAAATGTGTTCTATTTGGTGCCAGCAACCGTAACCAGCACCCATTCAGGGTGAGTTGTTCTCTGGTTCAGCAATATTTGTGTGAGTTATTCTCCTCTGGCCTTTCTTATTTTTCTATCAAGGTTCATTTATTGGCTACTTCAGTATATCTACCCACAGATCCTCCTCTTTCAATGAAATCTCATGTCAAAATGTTCTTAAAGGCTTTTGCATAAGAGGCCTCTTAGAAAACTGATGGTCCCTTCTTGGCATGTCAGTTTTGTGTTAGAAAAGCTAACAGTTGCTCCATTTGAACCAGCTAATGTGGCTGACTTAACATGGAAACAGTTTTACTGATTGCTCTCACCTCTGCAAGGAAGGTATCTAAGTTGCAAGCTCTTATGGTGAGTCAACCCTATCTCAATTTCCACAGGGACATGGTTTCTTTGAGAACTAATCCTTCTTTTATGCCTAAAGTGGTATCTGAAATTACCTTAAGCCGAACTATCCATTGTCCAATTTTCTTTCCTGAACCTAAACATGAGGGAGAATGGATATTCCATATCTTAGATGGCCACAGCCTATCTTGACAGAACTAAATCTTTTAGGTCTTCAGATCATTTGTGAAGGTAAGAAGAAGGGACAACCTGTGTATGTGGTTATGTAACACTATTACCTTTTATTATACTCGCCATAACAAAAGTATTCCAGGCAGGGTCAAGACCCATTGTACCAGGGTCTTGGCTTCATCTGTGGCATTTTGGAAAGGGTTGTATTCTAGAAGTATTCCGTAAGCTGCAACTTGGTCCTCTACATACTTTTACAAAATCTTATAAGCTTGATTCCTTCTCTAGGTCCATATTAAACATTGTTAGCACCATTCTCCAGTGGCTCCTGGACTCTTCTCCTTCCACCTCCCAGATTTAGTTAGCTAAGTAATCTACCCATACAGCTAAGGCTACTGCAGCAGTGATCAGTAAAATGAACATAGTACAGTTCTTTAAGTAAGTTTATGTTCATATGATTACTGCTGTAGTAGCCACTCCCACCCCCCATCCCACTTATTTTTGGCATGATTTTATGCCAGGGTGTGGAAATGTATTTTTTGTTGTTTCTAGCATTGTCCTTTCAGGGCTCAGCCAACCTCATTCAGATGGCAGGAAAGCAATGAAAGGGTTTGTGCTCAAACTTGTCTTTTATTCAGATCAGCTCGAGCTGCTTGACAGTTTGGGTATGTGGCAGATGCCTTGAAGCTTTGGAAGCTGATCAGCTGTTATATCTATGGCAGGATATAACCCATCTAGCTAAGGCTACTGCAGCAATGATCATTCAAACGTCTACTGTTATGGTAAGTTTTTCTTACACAACTGTACTATCCATTCTATCTTTTCTTTGATTCACCATAGCAAACTGAACATCTTACATCATCCTGCCCATTCACTTCAACTGATGGGTATCTACCCTTGTGTGGATCCAAGCTGGCAGCAACTTCTGCGCACTTCAAAGCTCAAGCACCTCCATTCTCTCACAATGTACGTGGGTCACCTTGAAGACCACAGATCTCGTTTGCATGTTTTGGCAATGTAGTGATCTCCAGAGATTCTCGGCAGAGATTCAGTAAGCTTTTCCTTTTTCATTTATCCAGTGACTTTTATTCAGAAATCATCTTTATTCTGATTTCTTCTATTACATGTTATTGTTGCCTTAAAACAAACAAATAAAAAAACTTTGCTATACTTCTCACTCTCTATTACCCAGTTAGGGAGCAGCCTAAACTTCGCTAACAGCTTGCCATCTTAGTTTGCTGGGGTTTTTTCCAATAAACATCTTTATCAAATTATCATGTATGACACAGGCAATCTTGCATTTATATAAATGAAAAACAAACAATGTTGATACCACTTTAAGTTATACATCACAGACACCATTGAAACAACTGTAGTTGCAGATATTATACATCACTTATAATCTATCCAGTCATTGTCAGTTAACCATCATATGGCTCCTTCAAATCCTGCCTGTTAAACCTCGTTCCTTCTCTGCATATATTTTTGCCACAATTCCCATTTTTCCTATGTAGTTTGGTCCTTCTGTTTGTGAGAGTTGAAATATTCTGTCTTCAGTAATGAACAGGTTAACAATGGCTTTCAGTACATTTTTCTGAAAATGTAAAATAAATATTCTGCTTTTCAGTGTAGTACAGAGTGCACTTAGTTTAAACTCTTAAGCATATAGCTTGGAATTCATTGTTATTAGAAGTCAGTAGTAAAATGTTTTATATTTTATAAACTATGCAGTTTGTGAAATTCTCTATCTACAAGCAGGTCAAGATGAACTCTTGTATGCAGCTGTGTTTCGTCAACATGACGTGCAAGATAAGAGCAAGGCCGAGGATTTATTCTTCAGGAACAGAATGTGTGAGATATGGAAAACAAACTGTCAGCAGACCAGCTTCAAAAGAAAGACTTATTATTCTGGCAGATTCTCTAAACTGATGCAGGCAGAAAAGAGACTATAATTGGACTTCTTTTGTATGAGGGACATTGATTCTTACAGTTTGATGCTGTAAGCTGAAGTACGGTTTTGTTACATGTGTATCTTTCATTGTTACACTAGATGTCTACTTCGTATGCAGTAAAGGAATGCCGTTATCAGTTGAACCATCTCAATTGTTTTTATTGAGTAAAGGTACAGACTACCTTTTAGTATAGTAACCTAACTTTTACAGTGGCCAGACCAGGCCAGTTCGAACAAATCAGGGAGGTGTGACATGCAGAGGTGCCTCTCACAGTGCAACATTCCTGCACAGTTCTTCTTTTGAGTCGACTTCTCTTTATTCCTACTACTTCGTCCATTGCCTGGCGGATGAAAACACTGCGGTGCAGTACAGGGCAGTACGGTAATTCTTTTTCAGACAGTTGGTGAAATACGAGGTGTGGGTCATACTGGCTGACCTAACATCACCAGCATCTAGTGACTGACAGCAGAGAATTCTTCCACAACTGATCTTCGTGTCAAGACTGGCCACCTTTTCCTGAACATTTGTGGTAAATATTTTCTTATGTTTTTCTTTTAACAATGAATGCAGTTCATGAAAATGCTAAGAAGTGCACTAAGTATTTTACTGTTAATGTATCTGAATCATATGGGGATGTGTGGAATTATTTAAATACATAGTATAATCAGCATGTTAGTACCTGTAGGTTTTTACTAGATAAGACAGAAGTGTCACAAAATGTACAGAAATGTTTTATTTAAATGTTGCTTTTTGCATGCCTTGTCATAAACGTATTGTACATATTGTACAAAACCTGGAACACAACCAGGATAAAGTAATGCTTGAAGCACAGACAATGGTTCCTGTTTCTATATGTCAAAGTTTGTACTTTACAGTCTGATTTCCAGGAGTTTATCTTGACCTCATGGGTCACGTTCAAATTTACTGTGATAAATGCAATGTGTCTGGTAAATTGCATGCTGACACTGCTAAATGTACAAAAGAATTTTCTCAGTTTTTGAAAGTCTCGCAGACTAAAATTAAGACACAAACTGTTATTAAACAAGGCAGTAAAGCTATTTGTATAATAAAAGGGTTACCTGTCCATTTGCAATAAACATATGACAGACAACTGGCTGACACACAGCATGACGTAGTTGTTGCAAGGGAGGAGACTAACACATTACAAGTTCAATTACAGACACAAGAATCTGAGGCTGCTAGAAGCAGCACATTTAACTAATGTTAAAAACTCTCCCTTAGTGGGATGAACAGAAGGGTATTTTTAATAACATGATTACATTTAAAACTTAGGTTCTTAAAACTGTAGGCACTGTATGCAATTATACACTTGAGTGTTGCTTCTGGAATTTTATTCCTCAGCGTTTCATGGCTTATATACAGCAAAAGTGGCATAAAAGCACTGCAAATTACAAAACAGTTACAAAATCAAATGAGAGTAGTTAAACACAGTAAACATGTGATATCACAAGACTGACATGCATGTATTTTCTTTTTATCTACTGTACAGCAAAAGGCAAATGACAGCAAATGTAAATATATTTGTTTTAAGCATGTGTTAGTTAAGTCAATATCTCTTTTGTTTCTTACAAATTTTGTAATTGTATGATAGCATAAAAAATAGCAAAGACTCCAGCAAAAACAATATTCAAAAGCAGTATTATGCATAGTTAAGTAAGTTAAAGTTACAAGTATATTAACGAATGACTGAAGGTACGAGTAAGTGCTGAAGGAGTTATGGGTTAAGTGTCTGGAATGCGCAGAAAGAAAGAAAAAAGTATGTAAGCTCAAATCTTTCCAGGCTGGAATGTGTAGTTACAAGGAATGTTGCATAACATAAAATGTTACTGGTACTGAAATTTATAAGGTCAAGGAAACAAGACTGGTTGTCAGGCCAAATGGCTTAACAAAAATCCTGTTTGGTAATTGTAATAAGATGTCATACTTGTGCATACATGTCATTAATAATCTGTTTGCAAGTAGATACTACTACAAGTACAGTCAGTACATGGGCTATGGTATGCAGTTAAAATATGCAGGTCCCTTTACAAAAAGGGAGGGTAGGTAAGAGCCAAAGGGCAAGCATATACACTAATTGTGTCTGAAATAAAAGAACAGCATTTAGCTAAAGTGATACAGGTCCTTCAAACACTGCAGGAGGCAGGGTTTAAGGTTAAAAGTGAAAAGGTACAATTCATGTCATGACATGCTTTCTAGCCAAAAAGAATTACTCTTTCTGGAGTGGAGACAAAAGAAAAATACAGCTTTTTGTAATTTAAAGGCAACATTGGCCAAGGCTACAAAATTAGTAGCTCCAAGTTTAACACGTCCCTTTGTGTTACAGGCAGCAGCTGGACCCAACACACTCTCTGTTGTGCTTTTACAGGAGTGGCCTCACGGCTCTGATGCTAAAATGAAAACGACTTTACATTCTAAAGTAAAAAAAAGACATGTTGAGAAGGGATATCACCTGTGCATTCAGCAACTTTTGGCCATTTACTGGGGTTTAAAACAAACTAAAATACGTAAATAGCTTTTTCCAAAGACATTATAGTACAGACACCATATTATGCAATACAGGCTTTGGTAAATAAGGCTCAGTTAAATAAACTAATTGATGACGTCAGTCAAGCAGTGTTTGCAAAATGGTTGGCATTATTTAGCGTCAAGCAAGTTACAATAAAGGCAGGAGATAAGTATTACTTATCCAACTTCATGAAATATAAAGAACATTTTTTTTCCAGACAGTGCATACATAGTTAATTCTCTGCAGCTGCATATGTCTACATGGGCAAGGAGAGGCTTTGTTGATAATATGGGCAAACCAGTCAAGAAGGCTTCTGTTTTACAGACTATTTGAAATTTAGTTCATAGTCAGTCCCTTGTGGGTTACTACAGTATTTTAAAAGTAAAAGCTCATCAAAAAGCTACAAATGAGATTTTTCAGTTAAATAACTATGCAGATCAGATGGCAAAAAGGCAGCCAGGGAAGGAACGCAATTGTATCCTACAGAATACTTTTCTGGCAGATAAAACCACTGCAGTACATGCCATACAGACATTTTCAGCTCAGAATTTGCAACATGATTTGCTGCAGATCCAGACTAAGTTTGGACTAAAGAAAAAAATTAAAGAAATGTACTCTTGTAGGAGAAAATCCAGGGCAATATTATGCAAAATGTTTTGAAGACGGATCTAGTCTTCCTTATATTCCGTACCAATAGGCACGACAGTTAGTGAAGTTTAATCATCAGGTAATGTGATATTTGGGCACACAAATGTTATGGCCTATTGTAAAGAACAAGTACTGGCATCCACAATTAAAGACAATCTGTGATTTAGTGCATGCTGAATGCTTAATATGTTTGCAGGTTAATGCTCAATTGAAAAAGCCACAGTTACTAGGGGTAACTCCAGCGGATGGACCTTGGTATGCCATCCAAATTGACTTTGCAGGTACATTACCCCCAGCTAAAGGTGAGTACAAGTATATGTACTAATACCACAGTCATTACAGGCAGCATGCATTAGGCATATGTTCTATCAATATTAACAGGTAAACCTACTCTTCATACAGACCATTTGGTTAAAATCCCTTCTACCTGTAAAAATGTAGACAAATAGCATCAAAACGTTGTAGTACATTTTAACATTGCATTCCCAGACACAGGCAATGCCAATACAAAAGAGCTTGGTATAATACTCTGCTAGGAGGCCTAGGCATAGGCATTAGAGTTATTAATGCAGCCGATATTGAAATTCTAGCTAATCATTTTAAAACAGTGGGGGAAGATATCTCTCAGATTGTACATTTACAAGCATCTTGGAGTCCAGTGATATGGAAGGCACACCTGCACAATATAAACTGCCAGTAGCAATTTGTAGACAATTATGATGCTATGCAGTTACATCAGTTGAAATTTGATGGTAACATGACAGTTTTTGTAAACTGGATAAAATGCACTATGCAATCTTTGTATGTGAAAATTCAAAAGAATAATGTACAAATTGAACTGATGTTAAAAAATGAAAATGTTTGGCGACAATTTACCTGATGCAGATTGGATTACATTATATGCTGAAGTAACATATTGTACTCTGCAATACTGCACAGGACAGTTTTCACATTATAATGTTACTGATACCACTGTTATGTGTCAGTTTACGGTATTACCTATGACGTTTCTAGTTCCAGAAGGATATGAGTATTGTTTGCCATAATTTGAAGGTAATTATATAGATATGAGAGGAAAAACACATAGAATTGAGTATTGTACACAGACTCAAAATTAGGTAATTTGTGGGCAGCATTCGCCTGTCTATGAACCATGCTTACTGGAGCATTCTGTTAATTTGTGTGAATGGAACATTATGCCTTCCTCTTTTTAAATGTTTATAGAAGTAGCTCCCCAGTATATTTATCTGGTTACAGACCATGATGTAGATCATAATTTACAGTTACCTTTTGTAGGATGTTTATCACATGTTGACTTCCTTAAATGGAATAGTCAGAGCTATGTGTTTACTAAAACCATAGAAGTGAATACTTCCATAAATTGGAATTATGACTTAATACAGCTTTCCAATATATCTGTATCGTTGGATAATTTAGAAAAAATAATGAACAATACTAAGATCCTCAGAGAGTATTTGAAAAAAAGAAATAAAAGTATTCTGTATTATGAGGCATTGAGCATCATTGCAAAATATGAATTACTTAGCTTGGCCAAAAAGATCAAAAAAGACATTGCTCACAATTGGTGGGATAGATATCTTTACTGGTTAGACCACATCAGGAAAAAACTGTTAAATTGGTTAATAGATCCTGTAGTAGTAGCTTTAGGCATTATAGTCATACTAACTTTCTGGAATTGCTATCCAGGTTGTCATTTGCGAATTTTTTTCAGAATCCAGCAGATCATGATGGTTAACCTGGATAAATTGGAAAAGGTTTCAATGAGTGCAACTGAAGTAAAAAATGAACAGCCATTTTCTGCCTTTTAATTGAAAAGAGGGAATTGTGAGAGTTGAAATATTCTGTCTTCAGTAATGAACAGGTTAACAATGGCTTTGAGTATATTTTTCTGAAAATGTAAAATAAATATTCTGCTTTTCAGTGTAGTACAGAGTGCACTTAGTTTAAACTATTGGCAAAAGCATATAGCTTGGCATTCATTGTTATCAGAAGTCAGAAGTAAAATATTTTATCTTTTATAAACTATGCAGTTTGTGAAATTCTCTATCTACAAGCAGGTCAAGATGAACTCTTGTATGCAGCTGTGTTTCATCAACAGGACATGCAAGATAAGAGCAAGGCAGAGGAGTTATTCTTCAGGAACAGAATGTGTGAGATATGGAAAACAAACTGTCAGCAGACCAGATTAAAAAGAAAGCCTTATTATTATGGCAAGTTCTCTAAACTGCTGATGCAGACAGGAAAGAGACTATAATTGGACTTCTTATTTTGTATGAAGGACATTGATTCTTACAGTTTGATGCTGTAAGCTGAAGTACGGCTTTGTTACATGTGTATCTTTCATTGTTACACTAGATGTCTACTTCATATGCAGTAAAGGGATGTTGTTATCAGATGAATCGTCTCAATTGTTTTCATTGAGTAATGGTACAGACTACCTTTTAGCATAAATTTTACACTCTTTTCTAAAGATCCCAGTTTCAGTTGTTTTATCTCAGTTACTATATTCACTACTTCTAATAAAGTTGATCTAGACTTTGATTTCCATTTTCTAGTAATTACTTTTTTGGCAGCCACCATAATTAGACTCAGCAAGGCTTTATGTCTAGGCAATTCCGACTCTGTATCATAGCTCAAAAAAATCATCTCCTCAGTCAATTCAATCCGGTCACTCATCATCTCCGACAGAGCAGTCCTCAGGGAATCCCTAAAGTCTGCCAGCTCACTACACTCCCAAAAAATATGTTCCCAGCCACCTCTTTCCTGCTCATCCCACCTCCAACACGGCGTCTACTTTGGGTATAAAAACACCTATGTAAACACTTCCAGGCAAAGATTCTAAACCTTCTAGATTTTGTTGCATATTTGGAAGATACATATATATCCACCCATTGTCTCTTTGTGAATTGCTTATCCAATCTCTCTTCCCAGTCCTCTCTAAGCTCATCCGATTGATTCTTATAGTTAACATGCAATATTGTATGTGCTCTACTAATTATTCTTTTTTTAATGGCGGCTTCTGTTTTCTAGATTCTATTAAAAACTCTTCTAATGCTGGTTTTCATTTAGGAACCCCCTATTTCTTTCTCTTTGCTTGTACTCTGATATCAATCCTTGATAGGGAAGCCAATCTCTAACCTGTAATCCAAAAAAATTCTTGGCCTCTTCCCATTCTATTACCTTTCCTTTTCTAGTAATTTGCCCCCAATACCTTGGTTCCTTTGCCAGTTTTCTCCAACAAATTCCAACCCCTCTTGTCTATTATCTGTATCCCTAACCACAGTCGTTCCTATCAGCAGAGTCTCTTTCCTGCATTCTCATGCTGGTTTAGTTCTTAGAATATTCCCTGCTATTTTATGAATATAATACTCTGTATGATTTTTGTTGTTCTTAAGAGTCTGCATCCAAAATCCCAATTTTTCCTTATTTCTTCAGTTTCCCCCCTGTATCATTATCATTCATTTCCACTTTGAATTATAGTTTTCTGCTTGTGCTATGTATAAGAGCCTTACCTGTGTTATTCTAAAATACCCCCTCAAATTGGGTGATCCTAGTTTGCCTTGTGCTATTGGAAGAATCGTCTTATCCCACTGACCCTTGCTGTCTTCCCTTCCCAGATAAAAATCATTCAACTCTTTTTTATAATTGCTGTCCACAGGTTCTCCTCTGGTTGATAAATATATGCCTGACCTGTCTATAAGACTAAAGGGACTAAAAACATTTTAATTGCTTGTATCTTAGTATCCATATCCATATAACAAAGCTTCTAGTTTCTCAGTTTTTGAATTATCTTCTGTTTAGTCTCTTCCCACATATCCTTAGCTACCACAACAGAGTCATTTCTAATCCATACTCCTAAATACTTTATTTTATCATATCCTCATAAATATGGATATTGTTGGACCAATTTGTTGTGTGTTGGTACATAATTTACCACTATTGCCTTTATTTAGTTTAATTAATGTTTTATCTCAAGAACATTTGAAACTGTCTTAACATATTCCACAACACTGTAATGCCACTTTTTGATTTTGTCATGTATAAAATAATATCATCTTCAAATAGAGACAGCTTTCCCGGACTACCATACCAATTATATCCTTGAGTTTTTGAGTCCCTTGTTTTCTTTGCCAATGGTTCTAAATATAATAAAAACAAAGAGGAAAGCAGACAACCCTGCCTGGTTCCTCTACTCAAGCATACATTATTAGACAGGACCCCACCCACTTTAATCTTCACCTCTGATCCCACATATATACTCCTAATCAACCTTATAATTGTATCAGGGAAAGCAAAAGCTTCTATTACCATGCTCATGAAGTCCCAGTCTACTCTGTCAAATGCTTTCTTTGCATCAAGACCCACCAATAATAGTGGTATTTTCTTACATTCTGCTTCCCTCTGGATCATCAATGTTCTGTTAATATTGTCAAATGTTTGCCTCCCCTCCATAAAACCACACTGAACCATATCTATCAATTTTGGTATAACTTGCCATTCTTTTAGCCATTATAGACATAAACACCTTATAATCATGGTTTAGCATTGAAATGGGCCTGTATGACGCTGTAGCTAATGGATCTTTATCCTCTTTAGGTATTACCATTACCATTGCTTTCTTCCAGGATGCTGGTACTTCTCCTCCTCCTGAAATACTGTTAAACAAAACCTTCCAGATCTTTATCAGTTTTTCCCCTCCTAGCTTCAAAACTTCCACAGGAATACCACTTATTCCTAGGGACTTTCCTGTAGATTGGTTATACTTAGCCATTTTATCTTATCTCTTCCTATCCTAACTGTTAGTAATTGAGCCTCATCTACCTCTAACCTTGACATATTTAATTCTTCCATAAACCTTTCTATTTGTACCTTTTCTTGATTTCTATATTTCTCTGCTTTATACAAACTTATACAATCTTTCGTAACATTTCTGAAATATTTCTAATACTTCTACATGATCTCTTGTTATCTTCCTTGTTACAGGCTCCCTAAGCTTGGTTACAGCCCTTTCCACTTTCTGTTGCCTGAGTCGTTGTGCTAAAAGTTATTGTGCTCTCGAATTGTTATCAAAAAACAGTTGCTTAACAGCAGTCTTTCTAAACTTGTGCATTTTATTGAGGTAATCCCTTATTTTCTGTTTAGCATTCTGCAGTTGTTCCTTTTCTTGTACTGGGAGATTTTGCAATTCTTTAACATTTGTCAGTCTGTTTAAATAATTCTTGTTACTTCTTGACCATATCTTCCTTTCCTTTATTTCCACACTAGTTTTAAACTCCACTATAATTTTATCCCACTCCCTAGCTATATTGTAAGAATAAATTTTTGTCTTCTTTAGTAGCTCCAGAATTAATTCCAAAACCCATTCCTTTAATTCCTCTCTTTTTAACTGACAGGTGGGAAAGTGCCAGTGTCTCATTTTTATTTCTTTACATTGCATTTTTATTTTAGTGATCATTGGCACATGATCTGCAATAGTTATTAGGTACATTTCAAGACCTTCAATTAAATGCACATGTTCCTGTGAGATAAAAATTCTGTCTAGCCTAGCCCAGTTTTTTATCTTGGAGAATAATATGTAAATTCACTCAGGACTCTTAGTATTGAATGCACATCTTCCATGCCAAACATTTTCATAAATTTGTTCAAAAATCTACCCTCCTTTGTTGTATTTTCCTTTCTAGGCCCCCCAGACACATCTTCACTGTTGCAAACCAAATTCCAGTTCCTTATTTTGCTGTTTTATTGCCTTGTCACCTATATATATATATATATATATATATGTATATAGGTATATATATATATATATATATTTATATATATATATATATATATATATATATATAAATATGTATGTATATATATATATATATATATATGTATGTATATATATATATATATATATATATATATATATATAGGGTCTATATTATATATTTGAAGCTTCAAAATTTTGAACCTCATATGTTCGACAACATATGAGCGAAATGGGAATATTCGAATATCTAATAAAAACGTAAAAAAAAAAACACTTACCTTAATGCTGTGAGCAGTGGGGCAAGCCCCCCTGCACCCTCTACATGGGGGGGCTGCACCCCCACACACACACATACACACACCTACTTAAATATACCAACTCAGAGACTGCACTTCAGTGCAGAAAGGGACATTTTCTCATTCTGCGCGTACGGAGCCGTTGCCTTTCACCTTCGAACTTTTCAAAGTTTGATCATATGGTGTCAACCAAATGACATTTGAACTTTGAAATGTTCGATAATTTAATAGGGACCCATATATATATATATATATATATATATATATATATATATATATATATATAGGTTTATAGGTTCATAGGTAAGTACTAGGCTATCTGCCCATGGGCATTTATAAGCCTAGACACAGAGTGATGGCTTTTGCCTCCCCATTAGATTAGTAACCTGGGCTTCTGTCAACAGGGCTCCTGAAGTGATCCCAGGGTAGAACGTACGATTACCCATACACTCATCAAGATTTCTCTTGAAGAGGGTCAGAGAGGAGCTCTGTCGAATATGGATTGGGATTCTATTCCAGAGTGAGGGGAGTCGCTGGGACAGGAATCTATCCCTCCAGCATGTCCTGTTTATTGTTGTACATAGGTTCAAGTCACTAGAACAAGTGGTTCTGAGGGATCTCGTTTTTTTTGAGGTGAAGCATGTCCATTAGTTCAGGGTTTGACATGGCCCTATAGGTCAGGCACAGGTCACCTCTGAGCAGACAATAAGCCACTGAGAAGAGCTGGTGCTTTTTTAGTCTTGCTTCATAGGGTAATTGTTTAAGGCCCTTAATCCTCTTAGTGAGGTACTTCCGTGGTCTTTCTAGTTGTTGCAGGTGTCTAGTGAGGTTCATCCCAAATGGGGCATTGTACTCTATTATGGGCCTAATGAATGAGGAGTAAAGGGGCACAATCACCTCCTTGGATCTGGATGAGAAACCCTTTGTGATCAGGTGTGCCACATAGAAGGATTTCCTGACCGTTTTGGCTATGTGGTTATTAAAGCAGAGCATGCTATCTACTTGGGTACCCAGGTCCCTAATTACTTTTTCTGTACTTAGTGGATTCCCATCTATGTGGTAGTTTGTAGGTACTTTGTTTTTCCCAAATGGGATTACTATGCATTTTTTGGCATTTAGCTTGAGGCCGTGACTTTGACACCAGGTGTTTGTCTCTGTGAGACCCTTTTGCAGGATGTCTGTGTCAGCTGGAGAGTCAATTATTGCACCCAATTTACAGTCATCTGCGAACTTGGTTAGCCACAGTCCCTCTGCCTTTGCTTGTACTTCAGAGAAATATATACCGAACAGGAGGGGTCCCAGGATTGAGCCCAGTGGGACACCACTTGTGACTGGTTTAGAGTCAGACATGGCGCCTGCCACTCTTACCGTGTGGGTTCTGTCTGAGAGCCAATTGTCAACCCATCTCGTGACATGGGGGTTGATATTTAAGCTGGTGAGTTTGTCTATGATTCTCGATTGTGGAATGGTGTCGAACGCCTTAGCGAGGTCCAGATATGCTGTGTGGACCACCTTCCCTTCATCTATAGCCTTGGTGACTGTTTCGAAGAAGTCAACCAAGTTCAGGAGGCAAGATCTGCCTTTAACAAAGCCGAACTGGGTGAGGTCCAGTGTCTGGAGGTTCCCAATGTCCCTGTTAATGAGCTCCATGATAATGCATTCCATGGCTTTGCAGACCAAGCTAGTCAAGCTTAAAGGACGATAGTTCCCAGGGTCAGTTGTGGCACCACCTTTGTGGAGTGGTATGACTGTTGCTGTACGCCATTCTTTGGGTATGTAGCCTGTAGAGAGGCTGAGTTTGAATAGTGATTTGAGATGGGGGGGTTAGTTCATTTTGAAGCTTGTGTAAGACACAACCTTGGATAGCATCTGGTCCCATTGATGCTGTGTTTGTGGCCTTTGCAAGGGCTGTCTTTACTTGTGTGTCTGAGATATCTGGAGCACCACATTCTTCTGGGATGGATGCTAGCCCCTTTGGTGGAGAAGGGGGGTGAAGGTTGCACTGAACTTGTCAGCCAGGATGTTGGCAATGTCGGTTGGTTCACTGTATTTATGGCCATTATGCACTAGCTCGGAGCATATCTGAGAGTTTGCCCCTAGACTCTTGACATAGTTAAAGAAGGCCTTGTGGTTATCCTTAGAGTCATTGGCTATTTTTCTTTTGAAGTTGGCCTTGGATGATTTCATGAGGGAGCGCAGTTTTTTACTGATGTTAATCAGAGATTGCTTCTTATTTTGGGATTTTGTTCTATCTTGCAGGAGTTTCCTCCTTCTGTTGTAAAGTTTATTTATGGCCGGGGTCCACCAGACTGGCTTCATCTTTTTTTGAGGAGTTGGTCTTGGTTTTACTTGGGATGGCTCGGTCCATGCATTCTTGAAGGTGTTCATAGAATGCACTTGTAAAGGATTCTGCAGATGGGTCATCATTTTCCATTTGATTGGGAGCTTTGAAACTTCTCACCTCGGTCTTGAGGAGTGTGAAGTTGGCTTTAGAGAAGTTTTTTACCTTGATTTCCTTGACTGGGGGGGGGGGGGAGTCGGGATGTGGATGTCCAGTGTGATTAGTTTGTGATCTGATCTTACCAATGACAAGTTTTCCTCAGGTGTGGAACATAGGTTCCCCATGTTGGTGATGACCAGGTCCAGTATGTTGTCACCTCTTGTGGGAGTGGTGACCAGCTTTTCAAGGGCGTTTGAGTTTATAAACTCAAGGAAGCATTGGGCTAGGGCATTTGAGCTTGAGTAGTTTTCCCAGTCAATGTTTGGATAGTTGAAGTCACCCAGTAGCATGGTGTTGGGTAGAATCTTCATACTTTCTAATGTTCTCAGGAATGCTGCGTGAGGGTCCTGAGACAAGGTGGGAGATCTGTAGCAAGCTATAAATTGAACAGTCAATTTACCCACTGTCAATTGCACTTGGATGGTCTCAGATTCCATGTGCTGCGCTACTGGAGGTGTGGGTGTTCTTGATGAATATGGACACACCCCCTCCTTTTGTGTTCTGGTAATGATTTTGGGACCTAAAGGTATGGTAGGAGTTATAGCCTGGTAGTGCTGGGGTGCTCTTTGGAGCTTTGAACCAGGTTTCTGTCACTGCATATACGTCGATTTCTTCCATACTAAGGAGAGCCTTGAGTGCGTGCATTTTGAGGTTTAGACTTCTGGCATTGAGCAGCATTACCCTCAGTTTTTGTTTATTATTGTTGTTTATGGAGGCGGGTTTGTCTTTTGAGCCTTGCCTAAAAAAGGCAGTATTGTGGTGGCAAGAGTCTTGGCCAGTATTCGAAAGCCCAGGGGCGACAGGTGCAAGCCATTTCTGGCGAAGCAACGTGGCTTGTCAAGCATGTCGTCCCAGGCTGACAAGTACTGGATCCCCTTTGAATGACACCAGTAGTTTAACCAGTTGTTGAAACTGATCATTTTTTCTTCATATGCTGGCATCATTTTGGTTGAGGGCAGGATGCTACTCAGAGTCAGAGTCATACCAGCCTGGGCTACATGGTCAGAGAGCTCCTCCATGTCTCTTTTCATGTAGTCCAGGGAGGTACATCTCAGGTCATTTACGCCAACATGTACAATGACAGAGTCATATTTGTACTTGTTGTGGAGTGACCTGAGTGCATGTGTTATGTGGCGGATTCTGACAGGCAGCTTACGGTAACCTTCTCCTTGTTCAGTCTAGTGAGTGGGACGTCTGTGTGCCTGATGATCGAATCACCGATTACTAGTGTGTTAGGTGTGTTATTTAGCCTTAGGGGCTGTTTTTCCTTGGCACACTGATGTTGTGATGTATGTGTTACCTGGTTTCTTTTGTGGGGTGGTGGTTGCTTGGGTGTATGCTTAGGAGGTCTCTGTTGTTTAGGCAGGTTCTTATTTAGAGCCTCCGAGTATGTTTTTGGATGTTTCTGAGAGTTGTTTTCTGGTGCAGCTATGGCTGATCTATGTGAGTCTGGTAATGTGGTGGTAGTGTTGCCCTTCTCCTTGTGACTGGTTGATCCAGTCGTGGGTTGAGAGAGCTTAGAATCCAGTTTGGTTGTCTAGCTGCATCTCTCACATATGTTTGTGTTGGTTGGGAGGAGGAGGGGGTTGTCTGTGTACATGAGGCAATTGTAACATTGCCTCAGGATGTGCAGATTCACCAGCTGGACCAGAGAGCACACCGGAAGCTGTCCCTTGAACATGCCTGAATAGATGGTTGGGACTGTATTGCTGATTGGATGAGTAAAGAGCCTTATACTTCCTGAGTATAGGGCTGAAGTGCAAGCTGTAAGCTAGTGCTAGTTTTAGTAAGTGCCGGTCTTAAATTGCCTTATTTCTAGTGCTGGGTTGAAGTGTTTCAAGTTTCAAGGGAAAAACTGAAGTGCAGACTTCGTGGAGCCTGGAATAGTTTAACTGCAGCTAAACAGCAAACCCGCGCAAAACTGCGCTAAGCGGTTTTTATACCAGGGAGATCCAAAAGGATAGAAATTAGCCCAAAATGGCCAATGAGCTACAAGTTGCTGGGCTGGGACCACTCCTACAGGGACAGATAGGCTGCTCAGAGTTCCCTCTCTCACAGTGAAAAAGGAAGTCACCTAATTATCCAAGTATGATATGGGCAGCACAGGAACCTTTACCACAGTCCTGGATTCAGCAAAGCCTGAAAACTGGACTAGACTAGTCCAGAAAGGCAGGAAAACAAGGAATTTTTTTGTGTTTTTTTTTTTCAGAAACAACAGAAATGCAGAGCTTAAATTACTTTAAATACACAGAGGAGGCTAGCGCACTTGATTGTGTAGCCTGCGACTGTGTTACAGGTAACTTAAATGCAAAAACGACAAACAGCAACTTTTTTCAAGTGCAACAAAGAAATAAGTACAGTAAGCAATGCAGATATCACTAGGGATCCACAGAAGCACTGAAAAGCCGCGTTTTAGGCGGAATTAGTTTCATATGTATATATATATATACATATATATATATATATATATATATATATGTATGGGTGTTGACACCATTTGGTGGCTGCACACAGACGGTCACAGGTGTATGAGATGGACAATCCTTGGATAGGGAAATAGGGAAATATCCCTTTTCTCCAGTTAGTATATATAATTTGCAAGGGGAGCCTCCACATGGGGGGGTAGGTCCAGGGTGGCTTGCCCCCCTGCAAAAACACGTCATTAGTTTAGTCCTCTCTGGAGTAATCCCTGGAGCATGTGCAGAACATGCTAATATTTGTGACTTTAACATTATGCCGTCTTAACTAATGGGTGCTAAACCTAACCCTAACCTTAACGCTGCCCCTTCCCCCAACCCTAACCCTACAGTTTTAAAACCTTCCCATAACATTGCCACTATTCAGACAAATTTGAGGCTAGTTGGGGAAGGGTTAGTTTTAATATCAGGAGAGGAAATAGTTTTTCTCTCTTGATATTATTGTGTTTTTTTTTTGTTTGTTTGTTTTTGGTATTGTCGATGATCAGACTTATTTTGTCAATGTTATGCATTCAACATTATGGTGGTTTGGTCATTCGCAATGCGCCCACGCACATATCAATATACCTGCCTTTCAACAGCAGAACACTAAACAGAGTCTATAATTTGTAGCATCTGGTTATATAAACAGCTGCTGCTAGTTATACTACTGTTATCCTGTGATATAAAATATTTTCTGAAAATCAAGACAAATATTTCACATTCATTGCAGAAATACTACATCCCAGCATCTCACAGGAAAAAGCACATTGGTTCATAGTTTATAAAATACTTAAATAACATCTATCAGCAGTCTGTTATACTGGCCATCTTCATTATTACATGTATCCACCAAAAGAAAAGAAAAATAATGTTTAACTTTTGTAACCAGAGTTCCAGAATAAAACCCTTTAACCATCTTCTCTTCTGTTCTGTCGCAGTAGAGGGCTGTGACAAACAAAATAACATTGGGTAGTAAGTAATTCCACCTATTAATGTAGTTGATCAGTAACTTGCTATTTTTTGTTATTGTCTGTTTAATCTTACTTCCCAGCCACTAATTTCATAATTTCTTTTAACCCCATAACCTGAAAATCATACTGGCTTTGATAAGCAGTAGATGAAGCAACCAACATAACTGTATTTTATGGTATAATACAGAGGCACATTGAGAGGAATAAGGATGGGGTAAGGGTGGAATTTTCCAGGGAATAGTTGCTAGCATTATGTTTACTTTGTGGCTCCCCCTTTATCTTTAGTAGCTTTTGTATTTGTTAAAAAATATGTTTTGACAGCTTGACACATGCCTAGTTGCACCATTTTATTTTCACATCACAAGAAGTTTTGATAGCAGGTAGATTCCTACATTTGATGTTTAGTGACAAAGATCTTATTATACCAGGTCTTGTGAATATGTTTTTACAATTTTTCATAAATTTGAGAAGTTTTTAAAATGCATCCATTTTTTTGTAGCCAGATTTAGGTGCTTCCGGACTACAGAAACAACATCATTAAATACAGGCCTCATTGGAGAGATGACCCAATAACTGTTATTTTTCTTCTCAAGAAATTGTGGGTGGAGATGAATTTCTGGAGCGAGCAGAAGCAGTCCATAGGTGATATCTTAAAACTTAGTATCTCTGCAAAGGAGGCGTCAATAGGTGGCAAGTAAGAAGGGGGTATATATCATTATCTTTGTCCATTTCAGGGACTAGAATGTTAGTCCCCTCTGATTTTCTAGCCCAATCAGAAAGGAAGAGAGAGTCACCACAAGTTAACGCTTAATGGAACCAGTCTTTCTAATCTTGTATCTCAGATGCAAGAAAAGATGTGCATGCACAGTGTAATGTCAAGAGAAATGCATGGGTCCTGCATTAGCACCAGCTTGTACTCCCTGAAGATGCTATTGTGCATGTGTTTAATCATGTCCCACCAGTGAATCCAGGTCTAATGCTGTGAGTATGACCATGAGGTCATCTGGAGCTGAAGGGTTAGCGGGAGCATCTTCAGTTCTTGATGGAAAGTCCAGGCTTTATGGTGAGGCAGCACCATAAAACCTCCTTGCAGCCTTATGTTTAGTTTTATGATACATCATGTAGTCTCCTCTGCATATACTTGAAGGCCTTGGTAATTCCTGCAGTCATAGACCTGAGTAAATGTAGCTTTGTGAATCTGCATTTATGGGTGATGGCTTGAAAGTTCTACTAGTACTGAGAATTAGACTGATCGTAATTTTGAGTGGTCCAATATCCTGGGCAACACCTGGGATCTGGCTTCTAAGACCTTTCATCTGTCTGCATTGCTTTCTCTTTTTCTTTCTAGCTAACGTGTTTAGTGCTTGTGCATCTCTTGCTAGTGCATGCCAAGAGAATCATTTTCTTGAATTTGAGAACACACCTAGTTGCATACTACCCACTGCATTCTTGCTTCTCATGCACTATGGATCTTGCTCCTAGCATGTCTTGTTGGAAAGCTCCCATGCTTGATGATGAACAATTTTAAGTCCTCCAGATGTTACAGTGATTAGATTACCTGCCAAAACCTAGACAAGCATTGTCTTTGTTTCATGGGAAATGAGCACAATATGTAAGAATGCTCAAAGTGTCATGGTTGTAATGCATTCTCCAAATAAAAGAAATGAGAGAAACTAGAGGATTTTCCTCATATGAGTAAGATTTCTGTGTTAGAGAGAAGTCAGTGCATGCATTTACAAGAGGGTATCTTGCATGATATCGTAAAGGAGCAATAGAAAATGGAAAAGTTAAGAAGCTTGTTGACAGGGATCAGATAAAGCCTGTTTCATCAAAATCCAGTTTCATCAAAATCCAGTATTGTGATTGCCATCCCATTCCACTTTATATGATTTCCCTGACCTTGTGCTCATTACCAGCCAGTGACCAAAAACGGGGTAGGAGAGGTGCTTCCTTGACAGTCAGTCAGACGAGGGTTGCAGTTCCACACTTTCTACTCTTGAGCATTCAGTCCGTTGACCTGCCTATGTGAAGCTGGACCTTTAATTTCTACTGAGTGCGTAGAACTTGTACTAAGGCCAGAAGGCCCTTTGTTTTTGATTTCTACCACTGAGTACCTGCGTCCACAGTGAGAGGAGGAGAAGAAGCTTTTGCTAGCCTAATAAGCCTAGTAACACACAGCCACACCCAAAACATTAGATATATGTTCACTATTTTATGTCTGGTAGAACTTTACCAAGTGGGAATCGGAGCACTTTGTTAGGGAGTACAATAAAATGTCATCGCAAGGCCCTGTGCAGGCCTCTTATGACCTATGCATCACCTTAAACATATACTTCCCTTCACATTAGGAGCTCACTGCCTGTTTCACAGGATGACCTTTTCTGTTTTCTTGCTGTTTAAGTGTGACAGTAACAGAAGTTAAATCTAACCTCAGTGAGTGCTAGCTTAAGGAGACTGTGTCCCTTCCCTTCCTTTATGAGTCCTTTCAAGATGGAGAATAAGAAGGTATTGAGATGTTTATGGCAGAGATAATTATATATGTCCTCCTACTATTTCACATCCAGGTAATCCCTTCTTTGGTGAGACATTGAGGCTTATGAGGTCCTCTGTGGACTACCCTGTAGTCAATCTGCCTTCTCCCCAGAAGTGACTGAATCAATACCATGGTGAGAAAGATGAATATGTCTGGCTCTTGCGCCTTACATGAACCTGATCTTAAGGGTGCTAGCTTTGCAGCCTAGATGTACCCATACTTGGGTTCTTTAGATCCTAAGGAGACAGATACCCTCTATCTACCCACAGGTTAGTGGACTGCTTTGCCCTGAAAGTATTTAAGATTAATTCCTAATTAATCTTGTTTAGCTCAGCAGATGTCAAAGAGCATATTGCTCCTTTTCTTATGGATTAATCAGCAAAAAATAGGAACAGGTTCATCAGCCATGTGAGAAGTAGATTTCAATGCTCCTAAGCAGAGATCCTTTTCCACAGGTGCTACTTACCTATGTTAGGCACCTATTTGATATGCTTCTGTGTTTCTTCATCATACAGTTGCACATTTTGTCATCTCTGTACATTATGAATTTGTGGGTGGCTGAATGTGAACTAACCCAGGCTTATCAATCAGTTCTTTAATGGGGGGGGGGGGGTTTACATTTTTACCCCCGCTTTCTTGATTAAGAAATTTGCCCATTTTCTTTTTGAACTGGCTTGGTTGGTATGGCTGAAGTCTGTCTTTTTGGAGGTTTCTTCAGTTGTTAGCTAGTGTCTCACTTTTTGGATCATGGAGTTGCTGGTCCTTATTTGTGGAAAACTTTATTTGGGCTTTCACAAGGATCATATGTCCCACAGGATTTTTTAGCCTATCATGCATACAATGACATCCCAGTGCTCCTTCATTGCTCAACCATCCTTCTTGGCTCTTGCACCCAGCTTTACCCTTTCGGGGGGGGGTGGAGATACCTTTCTGCAACCACATGTTATTTCCAGGCACTGGAGGTGACACAGGGTGCCAGCAGTCTGTCATTTGTGTTTGGCTTAGATTTTTTTAGCATGTGCCTCTTTCCAACCTCATGCTAGCCAGTAGGAAATGTGGATTGCCTGTTGCAGTGTAGCTGTATATCAACCTGCTCCCATAATGGGGTAGTGTTGGCTCATTCCTCTTGATCAGTAGCTACTATTGCAGATTTTTTTTGAAATTGTTTCTTTCCAGAGTGGCTATGATGCTACTACATGGACTTCTATTCATGTGCTGTATAAACATTACATACTTGGATGTCCAACTTAGAGACAGAGCAAAATTGGCTTTGACTCCCCTGTGGGGCACTTTGTAGTTCATTGACTCATCTTTTAGTACTGATAGTGCACTACTTGGTATTTTCAAAATAATTTTTTGATTATTGTACTGATGATCCTTATGAAGTTGTATGAATATGTTCACCATAATGGTAAATATTCAAATATAGGATCAGTGCTGTAGGCCAGACTCTAACTATTGTTTCTCCAGTCCTGAATATCATTTAGGTCTGTACCTGTTTGTTATGTGTTTTGATACAAATTTGGTAACTTCTCTGTGAATTTTTTAGTGTGCTGTTTTACAAGTGTGCTTCTATACCTTTTGCTGATATCATCAGTTTTATTCTTTCTTTACTTTCTTTGCATGAGATATCATTTCTTTGGTGCTTTAGACTTCCCTGAAGTTGTTTAGCTCTTTTGGCTTCTCCAAGAGTATTTACTGGCATCGATTCAGTTGTTTTTCTGAGCTAAAAAAAAACTTGAGTAACCCTCTTTTATTTTCAGGCTTCCACTAATGCCCATGTCTCAAGGATGCATACCAGCATAGCGTTAGAGGCATCCTGGTGCTGAAAAAAGATGAGATGGGACATTGACACTCACCTGCGACTGTTTTGTAATCATTTATGTTTTCAACAGAATTAATCGTATTTCAAACATCTACTGTTATGTTACCATACTTGTACAGCTGCACTTTGTATAAAAAGGCACTTTGCAGCAGGTAATTATTACCTACCTGCCATCATCCTACTTTGGGTGGTTTCTCCACCTACACTGTGAATGGATAACCCTGTAAGTATTCCAAGCTTGTAATATTATTAATTAATTTGTACATGTATTTATATCTGTAGAACACTTATCCTTTTGGATCATTTTCAGGTTTATTCTGTTTAAAAGCAAACTGTTAATATTCAAAAAATAAACATGTCCAGACAACAAATGGATACATGACTTTGTAATTAAAACAAGTGCTACATGCACAATCCTGTTTACAGTAAAGGTGGGGAAGGTTAGGATGGAGGGAGCAAGAGGAGGGTGATATGACAAGATAGGGAAGGAAGTGAAAGAGGATGGTTACAGTTACAGAAGGAAAGACTGGGAAGGGATGTAAGAATTGCCATGAGGCATGACAAGCAAGAGGAGTATTGAGGGAGGGAGATATAGTAGGGCAGAAAAACGGTAAAATGAATATATTCAAGTGAAGAGAATTAGTAGTTGTCTCCTGAGTGAGAGTTGGTCAAGTGAAGGAGTTAGCAAGGGGTTCAAGTGTAATAGTTAGGCTACCTCCCACTTGTGGGTGAAGAAGTGGCATTGTAAAATAAACGTTTTTTAGGGGAACATGGAATTTAGGATAGAAGGCGGTGGAATTTAGGTGAGGGGATAAAGACTGCCTGATCTTGGGAGCAAGTACCAAGAATGAGTGTCTTGTGTTCTGGGCACCAGAACTTGGTTTGAAGTGTATACAAGTTCTGAGTAGCAGGAGAGGGGGGATCTATGGTCATAGGGGCTGCCTTTTTCTGCTAGCCTTCTTGGGAATTAAGGGAAGGTGTCTAAGTTGATTATTTTGTAAACAAGAGAGATAAAAGTGTATTTCTTTGACTGAGAGATACTTAGCTTTAGATAGCACAAAACAGCAGTGTTTTCTTTGAGAGGAGTTTGTTCTAAATTATTTATTTATTATTTATTATGTACTGTGGTTTGAACAGTGACAAAATCCTTTTTTGTGGCTGAGGCAATGATAAAGAGTCCATATGCTAACTGAAGGAGAAGGATCGCTTTACCTGTGTGGCAGGTCTTTCTTTGAAAGAAACTGAGAGATCTTTTTGTGCCAAACAAAGTAGTTTGTCTACTTTTGTTGTTATTAATTGTGGTATTGGAGGTATAGACTAGGGCTGAACCAAATGCCTAATCATTTGTATTTATAATGTAGGATTACTTCAACAACTTTGTTTTTTTTTTTTGTGGACAATGGATCAATTAATTGGGGCTTTTGGGGCTGTTTGGGGTGTTCCAAAAACCATGGCATTAGTCATTTTGGTATTGAACAAAGAGTCTTTGGCCCTCGAGTTAGTTTGACAGAAGATTGAGGTCATGCTCTAGGGAAGTTTTTTTTTTTTGTAAGTCAGCAGAAGAGTGTCAGGACTGTGCAGAGGAATATGGGGTGCTAGGTGTGATTTGAGTGAAACCCATTACTGAATAAGGAGAATATCTGGGGGGGGGGGAGTAGATTGATCCATTAGGGACTGTATACCAGGAGAGACAGTGGGTGCGATGGCTGTTCCTATTTGACCTTTAAAGTGGCTCTGCCTGTAAGGATGTAAACAAATGCAAAGCTTGGATAGTGGTGCTTGCATAGAAAAAAAAAGTTTGTAAGGAGTGGGAGTTGTATGAAGTAAAAAAAACTTTTGTAAGGTCAGGGAATAGTGTACCTGTTGGCAAGACTTTATCCATATTTTGAAGAATATTGTGTGTGAGAGTGTAAATAGTGCTTGTGTTTCTTCCTGTCCAGAAGCCTTGCAGGTGACAGTTGAGTGTCTAGTAAGTTAGGATGTAATCTAGTAGTTGGTTGTAGACTATTGTTTTTTTAAATATTCTTAGAGAAGGTAATAGTGTACCCTGTTTGCTTTGTTTCTTGTGTATATCCTTTAGTTACAACCCACAACCCATTCGATTTCCATAAAGCAGAACTGAGGAGCATAAGCCAAATCTCACCCTCCTAGTCAGATGTGGATTCTCATGGTATGTTTAAGCAGGATGTGTGTGCATACCCCGATCATTGAAGCTAGAGTGCACAAGAACTGTGCTAAGGCAAGGGCTGTTAGGGAACAGCTCCTAGCAGTTATCCATTATAGAGGGCCCTCTTGAAAATCAGTTATTTTATATAGCTGTTATTTTCAACTTTTTTTAGAAAAACCTATAATCTGATACTGTCTATTTTTCATTTCGTCCTCACATATGGGTTCGGATCCAAACCATTGCATCCAACTTGGCCCTTACTAAGCTCATGACAACCAAAAAGCTCTTGGACACCTCCCCTTACCCACAATACATCTCTCTTGTTAGCCCAGATCTCGTTTGCTGCTTCGTGAAAGACGTGTTCTACCGTTAGCTCCTGGATTTTTCGGGTGATATCATTAGAGTTTTCACATTTTTCTTAGGTCTTTGTTTCTCATCTATAGTAGGAGTGTATTTCCTATCCCTTTTTTGTCTTTTTAAGATCCTTTTTCCACAGTAACTGTTTTTTATTAGGTTACTTTTCCTTCCCTTTCCCTCTGTTATGCCATAGCGGTATCTATGCTGCTATTGTTAGTAGCCCACCCCTCTCCTTCTTATAACCTAACTCTTTAAAAAAAATCTTTCTCTATCTTTATGTGTTTCCCTCGTACTTGTTGTGTGTATGGGGCCTTTTAAATAAATGCTTTTGTGCTCACAGCCTTTCTGTACTGTTGTCATGGCTAAGAAACAAGATAAGCCTGCGTGCTTCAAGAAGTGTACTAAGTGCAGACACAAAATGCCTTACAGTGACTCGTACTATCTATGTTTGTACTGCCTGGGCCCACATCATCTTCAGGAAGACTGTGTGATATGTCATTCCTTCAGCCACTGGGCCCTGGTTGAATGGAAGAATAAACTTATTCTTAGGGGATTATTGCCTACTTCTTTTGGTGAGGCCATTTCTCCTGGTTCCCCGAAATCTTCAGTAAAACGTAAGTTGGCTCAGTCGAGCCCAGCTTCTTCTGCCTCTAAGCCTGGTGATAGAGGGAAGAAGAGGCCATCCTCAACTCCATCTGACTCCTTGGAGCTGAGATCGAAATCTTCTAAAGCCTCATTCTCCATGACTTGTTCAGGGCCTTTGGCTCCAATTGATTCATCCTCAGGCCCAGCTCATTCGGCGCTGAGCTTCTCTAATCCAGATATGTCAGAGCCATTGCGCTCAGATCTGATATCCAGCCCTTTCAAACCTATAACTTCTCTGCCAAGGACTCAGTACTCCCCTGTGGTGGATCCAGTGCTGTTGAGAGTTCCATCTTCCTTCCAAACCAGACCAGGATCTCCTTTGGCTTCATCTTCCTGTTCTACCAAAAGCCTTACAGAAGAAGATGTGGAATTGATGGTAAAGAAGATTTTGTGGGCGCAGGGAATTACTGAGTCCCCCTTGGCTTCGACCCAAATGGGTTGCCCAAGCCATCCATTTCCACCTTTGGTTCCTCCCCTGACTTCAGCTCAAGTTTCTGAGCCCTTGGATCCAATTTGGCCGGCGACTTCTTGTTCCGATCTGAAGATTTCTTTTTTATCGGATCAGGCACTTGCTGGGAACTCTTCTGCCTTCTCAGTGCTGGAAAGCTCCTGGAGCCATAGCGGGCCTGGTGGATCTCAAGTGCGTTTGACTCCAAGACTTTCTGAGCAGTTTCTGCATATCAGGGCTTCCGCTCAGGTGAGCTCGGTGCTGGCTGTCTTCTGGGCTGGAAGGGACCTCTTCCCACAAACATGGCTTATCAGAGATGGACTCCCTCCCCGCTCAGGAACGGTTGGCTTTTGGTGCTCTGGAGAGAGCCATAGCTGCCTCTGCAGCAAGGAAGTCACCTCCCCTTCAGATCCCCAGTTCCATCACCCCCACGCACCTCTTCTGCCCAAGCCGTTCTGCAGGGACAGTGGGAACTAAGGCCACAGGATACCCGGCGGGGTACTCCTGCCTTGTCTGATACCTCCCCAGAGTATCCCACTGAAGAAGTCCCTTGGAAGACGACCTGTAAGAGGAAACATCTGGACTCCATTGGGGTGTCAGCCACAGAAGACACTGACATTGATGAGTGAGAAGGATCCCCATGGTCACCTCCTGAAGATGTCTCCATTGGAGACATCTTGGAAATTTTAAAACAGAGAGGTGGCTGGAAGTCCAGTAATTCTTCCCCGGAGGAGTCGGTGTACCTGGCGGCCTTTGGTTCCTGACCGTCTACCTCCTGTGTCACTCCATCCACCTATGAATTCATAGAATTGATATCTCGGCAGGTGTGGGAAAGCCGAGACTCCATTGAGCCAACTCCCTGGAGACCAAGCAACATTATTGCAGCTCCAGCTGACAAAGCTTTTTGGACAAAAGGGGTTGCAGTAGATGCCTTAGTGGTGGCAGCAGCTACTAAAAAGGAATTATCAGAAGAAAGTTCCACTATCCATCCTCCGAATAACAATTCCAGGATGATGGATAGACGTGGAAAACGAGTCTTTTCTTCAGCAACCTTTGCCTTGTAATCACTGAATTACCTTTCCCATTTTTGTAGGTTATAAAGTGATCTGATCAAGGAGCTATCAGATACCCTTAAAGGAGCCATAGCTGAGGGAGTTCAGGAGAAAGTAGCTTCCCAGCTGGCAACCCTACATTCTGTAGCTAACTCTTCCATGAGGCTAATCGCTCATACTGTTGAAGGAACGAGTAGAGTGGTAGGTTCTGGCATATCAATGAGAAGGCATGCCTGGATGCACCTTTGCGACTTTGCTGAGCCTTTTAATTCTTTTTTCATCAATGCTCCGTTTGATAGAATGTCCCTTTTTGGCCCCGTGGTCAAAGAGATGCTATCCAGGTTTGAGAAGGAGGGTAAGACTCTTTCTGTTGTGGGCATACACTTTTCTGCCCCCCCCCCCCAAGAGACCTTACCTTAAGAGTCAGAGAGGGGGTGGCAAAATGTGGTTCTTAAAGTCACAGGGCCTTACCAAGACACATGTGGAAAGAGTTCCCCCAGAGGCAGGGGGGAACAATTCTGGAACATGCTGCCTATGCGGCAGAGGAGGCCCACAGAACCAAGGGTCTAGAGAATCATTCTTTGGGAGACCCTTCCAGCGCTCCTGAACAGAGGCCCAGTTGCCTGCATCTGGAGGCAATTGGGGGTCAGCTATCCCTGCACTGGAGAGCCTGGCTAAAAATAACAAATGATTTATGGGTGCAGAGGATAATATCCAGAGGATACCTAATTCCATTCTCCCTAGACCCCCTTCCCAAGAGAAGAATCCTGGACATTCCACCCAGTCAAAGGGATCAAGCAATTACTCAAATTCAGAAACTGCGGGACAAAAGAGTCATCCAAGAGATCCACCCAGATCAAAGAGGATTTGGAACTTACCCAAGGTTCTTTTTAGTTCCAAAGAAAACTGGGGACTGGAGAACAATTCTGGATCTCAGCAGATTAAACAAATCAGTTTGACGTCAGAAGTTCAGAATGGTCACGGTACAGTCCATACTTCCTTTCTTGGAACAGGATGACTGGATGTGCTCCATAGACCTTCAGGATGCATACTACCAGTGATTGCAGGTGAACTGACAGGCTCAAAGTCTAAACACAATCTTCTATGTTGCACTGAAGGAGGCCTTGCATATCTCTAAATGCTGGAACTTCTATGAAAAATAGGCAAACTGAGAGAGGAAGGATAGATATCACAAGCTTAGTTCACTAAGTAGACTCCTTCACAGATCAACTGGTTCAGTAAGATCTTATCATTTAGTTTTGTAGATTAGCTTGTATGGTATATGCCTATTAATCAATATCCTGTTTTTGGTGCAAATATGATGAATGCATTACATCCTGCTAACTTAAAAATGTTTTTTTGAATATGCCATTTCTGTGTTATTTTTGCCAGATCCAGGAGAAGACTATACTGACTATGTTGCTACCCGCTGGTACAGGGCGCCTGAACTGCTTGTTGGTGATACACAATATGGGGCTGCTGTTGATGTCTGGGCTGTTGGATGTGTCTTTGCAGAAATGTTATCTGGACAAGCACTGTGGCCTGGAAAATCAGATGTTGACCAGCTGTACCTGATAATCCGAACTTTAGGTATTCTTGCAATTCTAAATTTTTAAACCTGTGTTAAAATAAGTCATATCCAAAGAAAAAATGAAAGGAGGTTGAAATAAAGTAATTTATAGCTAACAAAAATAACAATATTATAAACTGTAAGCATGTCTGTTTTTGACTAAACTTCTATTGTATTGGAATTTAGCAGTTTTTTTTTTGTCTTCTGAACTCAGATTAATGGATTCCTCTATAGATGTAACATTAATTTGCATGGGAGGATATGCCCAAGTTACAGTCCAGTCAAACAAGACATATTTATCATTTGGAGGCTTTGTAGTCTGAATCATTACTTCTGCAGAGTGCTACACGGAAAGTAGTGGTATCTAAGAAGAACTAAAATATTTTAAAAGTGACTAATGATAAGACATACCTTATGTTTCTGTGGCACTCTGAAGGAATCACCTGCAGCATGCCATTAGTACATCACAAAGGTATAAAACTGATTCTTCGGGCTATTCATCTTTTTCCCTGACTCCAGCTGACTGATGGTTTGGACCCATGGATGGTGATGTTCTGAAAGCTCTGGAAGCTAGCTGGCTGTTGTATGCTATACAGGATACAACTCATGCAGTTTAGGCTACTGTAGCAGTGAGAATTTGAACATCTACTGTTATGGTAAGTTTCCTTACACAACTGTACTTTTTTCCCATCAATCTATGACAACTGCAAAGGATTATCTCAGGATTCTGGAATACATTTCTTCCACTGGCCAGACTGCACATGAGGAAAAAATCCATTGGTTTCTCAAGTCAGTGTGGACTCGGGACTAGCATCCTTTAACATTTCCTATCCCTGTTCTGGAATTTGTCAGGAGGTTGCTTTCATGATGGGTGAATCAGACCTTGTTAAATCCAAACTGACCTATGTCACTCCCATCCTTATTTAATCTGTAACAACAGATCAGATCAGATTTTATGTGGAGAGCAGAATCCAAGCTTATCAACTTACAAGGCGCTTGGAACCATCACTTCAAGAAGAAAAAAAAAAACACATAAATGTCAAGGAAAAGGTGGCCTTCATAAATGCATTATGGACCTTGAATTCTCTGTGGACTTCAAGGACCACTTCTGGTAATCACAGACAACACCACTGCAATGTGTTATGTAAAAAATCACAGGGGAGGGCAGGTCTTACCTCCTATGCAGGCTAGCCAGACAGCCTGGGAAAATGAAATTCAACACAGTCTTTCCCTCCTAATTGCTTACATCCCATCAGAGGAGAACACCATGTCAGACATGTTGAGCAGATCCAGGACAGTCCTCATAAATGGATGTTACACATAATGGTCTTCCAGGAGATTATCCACATGTGGGGAACTCCCCAAACAGATACATTTGCCTCCATTTTCAACAGCAGCTAAACAAATTCTACTCCAAGACACCTTACTAAAAGGCCTAGAAGACTGATGCTTTTTCCATCCCTTGGATGGGAATGTGCCTATATACCTTCTTCCCTTTCCTCTAATAAGCAGAGACCTGTTAAAGATCCAGAAGGACTCTCCAGCAATCATACTGGTAACTCCCCTTTAGCCCTGTAAAACAATGATTTTCTCTTCTCATGAAAATGGCCAAAGGCAATTACAACAAAAGTCCCCAAAGAATGTCTCTACTCACATAGAGGACAAGTGATCCACCATTCCACAGTACTTACATCTGACTGTTTGAATTATAGTATTTTGATCCCACTTAGGCACCTTTTCTCAGAGGAGGAACAACAGGCATTAAAGGAGACTAGAAAACCTGCAACTAGAAAATCCCATTTAGCCAAATGGAAGATTTTATATTTGGTGCCACAAGATGAAACAGGCTCTACCCACCACAACCTCTGCTGCTCCAGTATCTGTGTTGATTGAGCAAACCAGGCCTTTCTTACTCATCTATCAAGATTTATGCTTTGATCATTTCTGCTTGTTTGCCTTTAGATCCCCTTTCCTTCCTTCCTCGCTCCAGGTAAAATAATTTCTGAAACTGGTTTTGCATATCTGCCCAACACAAAAATAGTTGGCTCCTCCTAGGGCTCTCAACTTTGTATTGGAAAAACTCATTCTTTCACCTTTTGAACCAGCTTTTCAGACTGATTTAGAAAACTGTTGCTAGGCATGTATCTAAATTGCAGGATTTGATGGCAATTCAACCCTTTCTTGTGTTTCATAAGGATTTTGAAAACTCAACAACTAACCCCTACTTTATGCCTAAGGTAGTCTCTGAATTGATTTTAAATCTATGTGTTCATTTCCTTGCATTCTTTCCTGATCCAGAAAACAGGGGCGACAGAATCCTACATACTCTGATCACAAGCAGTACAGATTTGATGGAAAGAAAAAAGACAACTAATATCAAAACAGATGGTTATGAAATTGTTTTTATTCTCACCATGGAATGTCCCTCCTTCAGGAGGTCAAGGCCTACTCTACCAGAGCTTTGGCTATTTCCTGGACCTTTCAGAAATGGGTGGTCTCTAAAACTCTTCTAGAGGCAGCAACTTGGGTACTTTGTACACATCTTCATTAAGCATTACAAGACTGAGTCCAGGGTAAACAATTATGTAAAATATTATAAATAATAGTATGTATTTAAATGACTATTGCTTCTCCCATTTTTTTAAATCTGTATAAATTGCACACTTATTCCTGCTGTCTTGACTTTATGCAGCTGAAGTTCCACTGTGAAAAATTAATTCTGCTTTCTAGTTCCCACTCCAGGTGTGCCATCTGTTTGGGCCAATTCCAAAATGCTTGCAAAAGACATAAATGGGCTAGTTACTGTTATTGATAGCCCTTGACAGTGCTTTAAAGGGAAAGTGTTTGGAAGGACTGGGGTATGCTCTTTATCTGAAGTTAACACTATTAATTTAAGGCATTTTTACTCTGCAGTGTTTTTCCATTGGTTTCTGTGCTGACCTAGGTGTTCTGAGTGGATCTTCATTTTATATCATTTTTACTAGCTCTCTTCAGAATCTGAAGCTACAGCTATAAATTGATTTGGATTTTTATTTATTTTTTTATTTAACATTTGTTTACCGGGAAAGTTAGACTGGGTCAGGAACCCATTTTCAGCGGAGACCCGGGGAGAAAAGCTCCAAATGATACATGAAAGTTAAGACAATTTACATGAACAAAATAAAAAACAAGTATTAAAGTACACATTATTAATTGAATACTAAAGTACAGAGAGGTAGATGCAATAATAAATACAAAGAGGTAGGTAAAATAATAAAACATACTAAATTAAAGTGAAGTGGTAGATTGCAAAATGTTTTTTTATATACATCAGGTAGGATTAGGGTAAAGAATGAGGATCAGAACATTAGATGCAAACAGATGCTTAGAAAGATGGGAAAGTTAAGGGTGTAGAAATATGGAAAGTCTGTTAGTCCAATATGCTACTGGTTAGTAGATGAAGTTCCTGTTTTAGGGATAGAAAGGAAAGCCCCTAGAGAATGAATGGAGTTCATCTGTTAGGGGTAAGAGCAGGGGCAGGTCTGATGACATAGAAAATGTTTTTAGGGTGTGTTTGAAGTTGTTAAAGCTCTCAATGGTAGTAATGTCTGTTGGCAGAGAGTTCCAGAGCTTGGGGGTGGCATGTGAGTATAGGCATTGTCCAGCTCTGTTGTTTGGAATGTAGAATGTTAGGAGTTGTTTGTTTTCAGAGTGGAGCTCTTGTAGGTATGTAGGGTTTTAGGACAGATTTGAGGGCTGGGCAGCTATTAGATGTATATATCATTTTATGTGCAGAAGACAGCTGTACTAGGCTTAGGTGTTGTGTGAGTTTGAGTCAATTTACTTCTTTCAGAGCTAGGCAGTGGTGGAAATGGTAGGGGTAACCTGCGGAGAATTTGGCAATTTTATGGTAGCAGGATTGGAGCTTGTTTTTAAGAGAAGATTGTAAATTGGTGTAAAAGGGGGCTGCATATAAGACTGAGGGAAGTAAATAGGTGTTGGCAAGGGTTTTTCTGGTGGAGCTATCCAAGAAAGCTTTTTGGCTGTAGTGTGTTCCTAGTTTGATGTGTGTTTTTTTAATGCTATTGCAGATGTGGTATACGAAAGTTAGTTTATCTATGGTTACACCTAGAAGCTTAGCTGTGGGAACTGTTTCAATTTCTTTGTTATCCTGTGGGAGTATTTTAAAGTCAGATGAGATTGGTTTTGTCGAGAAAAGCAAGAGTTTTGTTTTTTTAGGATTGAAAGGTAGCCGGGCTTCTCTTAGTCATGTCTCTATTGAGGTGAAGATGGTTTGGGTGAGTTGCTGGAGTCGTAGTATGTTACTAGAAGAGGAAATTATGGTAGTATTATCTGTGTATTTTACAGTATCCATTGCTATTTCTGAGAGCTCTTAACTGGATTGACATCATTGCTCATCAAATTCTGTGTTTTATTCACTTTTCAAACAGTATCCGTTGTTATTTTTCTAAGATCTTAAGTGGATTGGTAGTGCTGCTAGTCTAATTCTGTGTTGTATTCACTTTTAAAACTTAAAACAAAAAGTCAGCTTTGGCCATTTTTGTAAGTTGTAACCAGAGCTCATGGTAATTAATCCAGACCCCCCCCCCCCGCAATTTTACATTACACAGTCCCCCATCTTAGTCTTTTTTTTATATATTTAAGGGTCTTTATTGACTTTTACAAATGGTGTATGTGTATACATATGATGCAGTCCTCATGCATGGTACACTTCAATATTTCTCCAGTCGCTGCTCCTCATATCTTAGACTTCAAACATGGTCTGACTTCTTCTCAAATATTAGCATTACAATATTTCTGCATTCTTATACAGTAGGATACAACCCATTACCAGACATGCATGATGGTAATACTAACAAGAGTTTTATTTAACAATATTATTTTAAAAGCATAAAAAAGTACTTCTTATTAACATTCATTATATAATGTTGCCCCTATTACTCTGACCTAGTAATTAAATCCTACCAACTCCATTTATCCATGCAACCCCTACCCACTTGATAAACTCTACTCTTCCTTTCCATATGCTTGACTGAGTTTGTTGCAGTTAATACTTCCTCTATTGGGGAGCTTTATAGGTTTTCCATTTTCTTGCTATTACTTTCTTAGAAATAAAGAAGCTCTATTAACATCTTGTTCTTCTTGTTATCTTTACCTTCTGGACATCGGCTTAGCAGCATGTGTCCCCTGTCTATCACCACCATTCCAACTGGGATCTTTCTCATCATATTTTGCAGACTTATCTTGTTCCTGGAAATGTCTTACTTAATCTGCTTAGTGTATAGAAATATTTTTGTAAGTACTTCCATCTAAAATTCTGAATTTCTTGGACTTGGTTACATGTTGGAGTAACCCATATTTCCTCACCATCATCTGGTGTCCTTCCTAGCATATTATTTCATTCTCATTCTCTTCTCAGCTTATCTGTTGCCACTACATGTTGCGGTAAGTAACCCCTTACGTAGTCTACTTATTAGCCTATTCATGTTGGTCTTATCTGTACTTGACTGTGTTATTAACATTACTGTCTCTGATATGAGCTCTATATCTGGCACTAATTTACTTTATTTACTAATTTGATTTTAATGCTAAAACCATAATTTTGTTTAAACTGACACCATTCCAATGCCCTGGACTAGCTCATTCTTACCCCCACTAGAGGAAGCAACATTCTTGACCTGGTTATTCTCCTTAGTTCGATCCAACCAAAACTAATCACTATGGAAATCCACATCTCACCCACACCCCTTGCAAAGGTATCCACCATGAACCCATGCCAATGGAAAATAGATGCATGACTGCTGAATCATACACCAATGCACTGTATGAACACATACATAAATGCATGGAACTAGCCATACCCAACAGAACCAAGACACTCTCCTCCAGAAAAAGGAAGCCAGTCTGGTGGTCCCCTACCATTAATAAACTCTACAACAGAAGGAAGAAACTGTTGCAGAAAAGGGTGAAGTCCCAAGACTGGAAAAATTCCCTGATTAGCCTCAAGAAAAAGTTGAGATCCCTCATCAAAACCTCCAAAGCCAGCTATGAAGGCAGAATTGCAGCAGACACTAAAAACAACCACAAAGCCTTCTTTAGTTATATCAAGAATCTCCATGGCAATACCCAGATTTGCTCTCAGTTACTGCACAATGGTACCTGCTATACTGAGCCAACAGATATTGCCAACATACTGGCTGACAGATTCAGTGCCAACTTTACCCCTCTCCCTCCATCCCCAAAGGACCAATCTCAATACCGGAAGAATGCCAGGCACCCTGCATTACTGCAGCACAGGTTAAAGCTGCATTGTCTAAGGCTAAGAATACAACTTCCATGGGACCCAACAATATCCCTGGCTGTGGTCTGCATGAATTACAAAGTGAACTGGCACCACATCTGTGTGCTCTGTTCACTCACAGCCTCACCTTAGGCTTTGTCCCTACTGAATGGCACACTGCTACAGTCATCCCTCTCCACAAAGGAGGAGTGACTATAGACCCTGGAAATTATCGCCCCATTAGCCTGACGAGTCTGATATGTAAGGCTATGGAGCACATCATCAAGGACCTAATTAACAAGGATATATGGAATCTCCGTACTCTAGATCCCACACAATTTGGTTTTGTAAAATGTAGATCATGCCTGCTCAACCTGGTTTACTTCTTTGAGTCAGTCTCCAGAGTGGTGGATGAAGGTAAGGCAGTTCATACAGCCTACCTCGATCTGGCCAAGGCCTTTGATACCATTCCTCACTCAGAAATTATTGATCAACTCACCAAACTAGACATCAACCCGTATATCGTTGGGTGGGTTGCAAATTGGCTCACAGGTAGAACAGACAGTGTGAAAGTAGCAGACTCCAAGTCAGACTTCCGACCAGTCGAGTGGAGTCCCACAGGGATCAGTTCTGGGTACTCTCCTGTTTGGCATTTACTTCTCAGATGTCCAGGCCAACACTTAGGGACTCTGGCTGACCAAATTTGCAGACGACAACAAGCTGGGAGCCATTATTAACTCCCCAAGTGATGCAGACATCCTACGGAAAGGCCTCACTGAGACCAATGACTGGAGTCGAAACCATGGCCTTAAGCTTAATGCCAAAAAATGCATCGTCATCCCATTTGGGAAAAACTCAATTCCCACTAATTACCACATCGATGGGAGCCCACTGAACACTGAAGGCATTATAAGAGATCTGGGGACAAAGGGTGACAGCAACCTCTTCTTCGGCCACCACATTGGCACTGTGGTCAGAAAATCCTTCTATGTGGCACATCTCATTACCAAGGGTTTTGCATCCAGGAAGAAAGAGGTCATCATTTCTCTCTACTCTTCCCTCATTAGACCATTTGGCATGTTCCTCACTAAACACCTGCAACAGCTTTAGAGGCCGCAAAAGTACCTCATGAAGAGGATCCTAGGCCTTAAACACATGTCCTACATGGACAGACTCAAAAAAACTCCAGCTATTCTCTGTCTCATATCGTCTACTAAGAGACGATCTCTGCTTCACTTACAAAGCCATGTCTGAACCAGCTTTATTAGAAATGCTACATCTAAAGAAATCCCAGTCCCTCCGCACCACACCATTCAGAGACCTCAACCTCATTACCACAGTCAACAGAACTTGCTGGAGGGACAGGTTCGTAACCCAGAGACTGCTGATGCTCTGGAGTAGACTTCCCATACATGTCAAGGAGAGCACCTCACTAGCCCTCTTCAAGAGAAATTTTGATGAGTGGATGGGAAATAGAAAGTTCACCCCAGGGATCACTCCAGTGGCTCTACTTGATAGAGTCACTGGAAACTAACGAAGGGTGGCACAATGCCAGGGCACTTCTTTGGGCTAGGGTTGTAAAGGCCCCAGGGCCATTAGCCTAGTACACACCTATGAACCTATTACTTGCTCCCCCTGCCTTGCTTACTCTGTTCCCCATTCTTACTGGATACAAACCTTTCTTCCAGTTCTTATATTGTCTAACCTCTTGGGTTTTTCATTCTGTTCACAAGGCTTTGTTGAGCATGATTTTATTATTCCCTACACTACCTCCAACCAAGTACTTAAATTTGCAACAGTTAGCTTTTCTCCTTCATGGGAAAAATGCCAATTGCTTCTATTTTGGTTAATAGTTCTTAATCTGCATGAGATTGATCGTAATAAAGTGGCCTTATAATACTACTTTAGGTCATCTATAACTAAGCCCCCTCCCCCTGTGGCACTGGCAATACTATTTTTTTCCCACTTCACTTTCTTTGTTTTTTCTTTTTGACCAAATATATTATTTTTTAATTTCCTTTTGTGGCCCCTCCCACCAACTTACTTCCAGATGATATACAGATAATGCTTGTCCAGTGTATAGGACTAGTGGTACTACAGACTTTTATAAGGCTTATATTTTTATTATACAGATCAAGTGACATCATCTCCCAGTTCCTTAACAAAATTTTAATATTCTGGTGCACCTATTTCCAAGACTCTTTTTTTTTTCTTAAACAAGAAACGTCTTTATTACTTTATCACTTATGACATAGTCAATCATACATTTATATAAATGAAAACAAACCATATCGATATATTTTTAGCTGCAAACATTATACATCATTTATAATCTGTCCAGTCATTGTCAGTCAAACATTACATAGCTCTTTCAAATTCTGCCTTCTTTTAAACCTCATTCTTCCTCCAAACTGTTATTCTGCATGTACTGTTCCCATAATTCCCTTTTTATGTAATTTGCTCAAATCCTTTTCTAATAATCCTATTTCCAGTTGTTTTATCTCTGTTACTATAGTCACTACTTCTAGTATAGTTGGCATAGACTCTGATTTCCATTTTCTAGTAATTGCGTTTTTGGTAGCCACCATAATTAGACTCAGTAAGGCCTTACTATATATAGTCAATTCCGATTATGTACCATAGCTCAAAAATAATTTCTTTAATTATACCAGTTAGCTCACCCAGTATTTCTTATAGAGTAGTCTGCAGGGAATTTTTAAAGTCTACCAGCTTATTACAGTCCCAGAAAATATGTTTCCATTTACCTCTTTTTCCCCATCGCATATCCAATATTTGCTGACTACCTGAGGAAAAATTCTTTGGAGTCTACTAGGGATATAAGAATACCTATGTAAACACTTCCATGCAAAGATCGTAAATCTTCAAGACTTTGTTACACATTTAGGAGACATACATATATCCACTCATTCTTTCTTTGTGAATTGCTTATCCAGTCTCTTTACCCAATCCTTTTTAACCTCCTCTGATTGATTCTTATAGTTATCATGCATTATATTTTAGGCTTTACTAGTTATCCCTTTTTTAACAGCAGCTTCTGTTCTCGATTCTACTAAAAACTCTACCAGTTCTGTTATTTTGCTTGGGATCCCATTGTTTCTTTCTCTTTGTCTATAATCTGATTTTAATCCTTGATAAGGAAGGCAATCTCTAGCTTGCAGTCCAAATAAATTCTTAGCCTTTTCCTATTGTATTACCTTTCCCTCAATAATTAATTGCTCCCAATATCTTGGTTCCTTTGCCAGTTTTCTTCAATAAATTCCAGCCCCCTCTTGTCTATAGTCTGTATCCCAAATTGCAGTTATTGCTATGGGCAGAATTTCCTTTCTCCGTTCCCATGTTGGCTTAGTTCTTAGAATACTTTCTGTTACTTTACGAATATAATATTCTGTATGGTTATTGTTATTCTACTTAAGAATTTACATCCCAAATCTCAGTCTCTCCTTGTTTCTTGAGCTTCCCCCGTTATATCATCATCCCTTTCCACTTTGAGTTATAGTTTTCTGCTTGTGTTATGTGTAGGAGCCTTAACTGTTTAGCTCTGAAATATCCCTTTAAATCAGTTAACCCCAAATCCCCTTGTCCTGCTGGAAGAATCAGCTTATCCCACTTGACTCTTGCCGTTTTACCCTCCCACATAAATTCTTCAACTTTTTAATTGTTATCTACAGCTTCTCTTCTGCTTGATAAAAATGTGCCTGACCTGTGTATAAAACTGAACAGACTAAAAACCTTTTAACTGCTTGTATCTTGCTATCCATATCCATTAAGCAGAGCTTCCAGTTTCTCAGTTTTTGAATTATGTTTTGTTCAGTCTCTTCCCACATAGCCTTAGCTGTCACAACACACTCATTTTTAATCCATTCTCCTAAGTACTTTATTTTATCATATCCTCATAATTATGGGTATTCTTTAACCAATTTGTGTGTGGGTACATAGTTTACAGCTCTTGTATCCTGAAAAGACATGAAACTGTCTCAAAATGTCCCACAGCACTGAGATGTTATTTTCTGGTTTTATGAGGTATAAAATAATATCCTCTGCAAACAAAACCAGCTTTTCTTGACTGCCATACCAATTATATCTTTGAATTTCTGAGTCCCTTATTTTCTTTGCCATTAGTTCTAAATATAATGCAAATAATAAATCGAAAAGAGGACACCCGTGCCAGAAATGATCAGAAAGGAATCCACCCACTTTAATTTTTGTCTCCAATCCCTCACATATCTTCCTAACCAACCTTATAATTTTATCAGGGAAAGCAAATGCTTCCGTTGCCCTGCTCATAAAATTCCAGCTTACTCTGTCAAATGCTTTTTCTGCATCAAGACCACCAGCAACAGTGGCATTTTCTTACATTCTGCTTCCCTCTGTATCTTTATTGTTCTGTTAGTGTTATCAAATGTTTGCCTCCCCTCCACAAAACTACATTGATCCATATCTATCAATTTTGGCATCACAACTGCCATTCTTTTAGCCTTCTATAATAACTTGCGAATAATTTATACTACCCATTCCTTAAATTCTGCTCTTTTTCAACAGATAGGTGAGGAAGAGCCAGTGTCTCATTTTTATTTCATTACCTTGCATTTTATTGTAGTTATTATTGGCGTGTGATCTGAAAAAGTTTCAATTAAATGCACATGTTCCTGTGAAATATAAGTTCTATCTAGCCTAGCCCAGTTTTTGTATCTTGGGGAATAATATGTAAATTCATTATGGACTCCTACTACTGAATTCACATCTTCCATGCCAAATATTTTCATAAGTTTCTTCAAAAATCTACCCTCTTTGGTTATATTTTCTCTTCAGGTCCCCCCAGATACCCTCAGTGTTGCAAATCAAATTCCAGTCCACACCTATAAGTAGTATTCCCTGCTTAAAGGTGATTATTTCTTGCAGAATTTTCTTACGCTCCCTTATAGCAGTTTTATGTGGAATATAAATACATGCCAGTGTAATCCTCCTCCCTTGCCAGTAGTCCCTTAGTAGTACAAACCTACCATTATTATCTTTTTATCCTCTTCTATCACTATTGGAGCTCCTCTTTCAATTAATATAAGTACTCCCATTTTCCTTTGTCACAGATATTCCACTGAATAACCATCCTGAAAACTTTTCTTTATCAAATTCACATGCTCAGTTCTTCCCAAATCTGTCTCCTGTAGCATAGCCATTTGCACTCTACATTTTTAATGTCATTAACTACTCTTTCTTTTTTGTATGTATCTGTGAGACCATTTACATTTAAAGATAATATAGAAAGTGCTGTCATTATGTTAAGAGGTTATTATTCCTACCTGTTATGTATAGCAGTTTTTTTAAATGTCTAGTTACAGCTTTTGTGGTACATGCATACGCTAATGTTTGGCAGGTTGATCTTTTATGTAGTTGTTTCTTGTCATATCCATTTGAACCTATGTTACATCTTACGTTTTTGTTTTAATGAACGCATTCAAACACACACACACGCACACACACGCAAACACACACACACACACACACACACACACACACACACACACACACACACACACACACACACACACACACACACACACACTCACACACTCACACACAGAATGCCCCTAACTTATTAACCTAATGCTAACACACAAAACTATGTACATCTTTAAATATTGAAGTTTAACCCTCCAGAAAGTAACAATTGTCCCAGACAAACAGCCACACTCATAGACTTGGATTAACCTATAAGTATGATTATCCATGCTAAGATGCATGGTACAGCCTGTGCTTCTACTAAATGCTGTCTGTTTTGTCTTATCTTTATTCCTCTTGCAGATTGGGAAAACATTTGAATGCTTTTAGAAAACATCATCTCCTGGCCACTGAAAGAAAGAAGTATTCTGTTTTTATTGCTACTTATCAGATTGTCTCCATGGTGTCATGGGATCCAGCTACACAGTTGCCTCTACAAGCTCTCATTTATTTGATAGATACAAATTTTTATTATATTCAATGTTCTCAGTTTTGTCAGAATCAACTCTTTCTACTGGTAGGATTGCATCTTTATTATTAAAGGTCTAGGGTGCTTTCTCGTGACCAAGTTTGGAGCATACACGCAGTGTGCCTTTTCAAGTAACAATTCCTGCTGTGAAATGCCAGTCCAGTTGCTTATCTGTGCTTTTATAAAACTAATACAGTCTGTTCCTTCCAGCTTCTCTGATACAGCAAAAAATCTCAGTTTTTTCCCTGTGTGCTCTGTCCTGTTGAGCAGTCTCATATTCCGTCAGCCTTTTTTTTTTCGACCTCTGATTTTTGTAGTTTGATCACCTCATTTGAATATCTGTTTAAAACTTCTTCCATTTTTCTAGCCTTTTGTTATTTGAGTTGATATACTTCTTCAGTGTTTTGTTTATTTTAATCAGCGCTGAGTACATTTGACTTATTTTTTCTTCTAGATTACTGGAAGTCATGTCTTGCACCAAAGCTGGAGCTTACACGGCTTTTTGCTGAACAGCTGCAGAATTCTTCCCTGCCAATGTTTTCTCCTCTTCTTTTGTGATTGATTTTCTTTCAGGTTCTCTGAGTTTCTTTTTTGCTGGCACCCAGGGAGTGCATTTACTTGCCAGTTACTACAGTTCGCCTAAAAAGACAAGTTCACTGGCTGTCTCTTGTGAGTTTCTGTTTTCACACTAGGGGAGCTGAAATTAAGCTGTTACTCATTGTGCATCCATGTTGCAAGTGTCTCAGCCATCTTAGTCTAGAGATTGATGAAAGCTTGGAAGCTTAAAAACAAAGCATTTGGACTACATTTTGCATCCAGAAAAATACAGTTAAACTACATTTAAAATACTGCATTTATCTTACCATTTAAATCAGTTTGTGTGTTGTTTTTCCTTTATCTGAAGTTAAATATATTAATTTAAAGCATTTTATAGTCTGCAATGATTTTCAAGTGGTTTCTGTGCAGGTCTATGTTTTCTGAGTGGGCTCTCATTTTATTTCATTTTTAGTAGCTCTCTTCTGAATGTGTTTCTCTCCCACGTTTTTTCCTGTAGTGATTTTAACTTGGAGGCTTTTGAGCTGTCCAGCCCTACTTTATATTTGGCCTTTGGATCCCTGCCCAGTCCAGTCTTTGTATACCTGGCCCTAGAAGCTCTTCCTATCTTATCTCCACTACACATATTAATGGTTAATGACTGAAGAAACTGGGAGGGCAGCATCAATTAAGAGGTTTGCACACCTCTCAACCAGACTTCTCAACCTCTCGCACAAGAAATCTGGATAGAGCCACAAATAATAGGGACAGATTTTAAACATTGCTCATAAACTTAAAAAGTTGCTAGAATAAGGTTTCTATTACCATGTATATTCTGAAGATATGAAGTCTGAAACTCCAATGTCTATCATTATTTAATTACTTCAATCCCTAGTGATTTACAGAAGTTTCACTTCTACTGCACCACACACATTTTGTTTTATTTTATTTCCATTTTAATGACTGTCAGAGTCTGCAGGGTGTTTTATTTTGAAAAATGACCAGATCATCTCCCCATCACTTCCGTCTGTGCCTCTTTCCCACACTTGCCTCTGTCACAGTTTTGATGCCTGATAAATTAAGTCCACAGGTTAACCCTTGTTAAAATGGGTAAAACAACAAATATTATGATAGTCTAGGAGTAACTACCGTTAAGGTAATTTATTAAGTAGGTTTGAGATAAACACTTGGGTTTTTCACAGTAACCTTCATCAGATAAAAGTCATTAAAAACAGGAAGACGGTTTATAAAACAATGTTGATGTTATGAACTAACTCTTCCTGTTTTAATGGTTTTATCTGATGAAGTTTTCTGTGAATAACAAAAGTGCTTATCTCAAACCTATTGAATAAATTACCTTAATGGCAGTTACTCCTGGACTAGTGCGATATTAGTTGTTTTACCAGTTTACTTATTTGCATTCATTATTTAGAATGAGTAAAAAAATAAACATCTCTGGAGAGCTTCTTTGGAAAACGGGAAAGACCCAATGATGAGACAGCAGAAGAGCTAAGACTGCCAACAAAAAGAAAGCTGCATTTAAAAGAAAATAAATTACTGGTTTATCAATAAAGCTGATTCACATGCTCCAAGCTCACTCTATATAATATGTAGCGACCGGCTATCCAGTGAGGCCATGAAGCTTTCGAAACTGCTTTGCCACTTAGAGACCAATCACTGTACATTAAATGCCAAGCCTTTGGAGTTTTTTTGAAAGAAAAAAATTGTGAACATGAAGGGCAGAAGCAATTATTAAAGACCACCACATCAACAAACCTGTCTACACTGAGAGCATCATACTTTGTGGCTAACCATATTGCTAAGGCTAAGAAGTCTTTTACTGTTGGTGAAGGGTTGATCTTGCCTGCAGGTAAGGACAAACTTTCAAGAGAGGCTGCAGTTAAAAAGGTAGCACAGGTTTCTCTTTTGAATAGCACCATCACTAGACAAATTGATGAAATAGCAGAGGACACTGAGGCACAATTGTTCGAGAAGATTAATGAGTCACAATGGTACGCAATCTAGGCTGATGAGTCTAGTGATGTTGACAACAAGGCAATAATGCTTGTTTTTGTGTGACATATATTTCAGGAGGATGTGCATGAGAATATGTTATGTGCATTATCATTGCCAACCAACACCACAGTTGCAGAACTTTTCAAGTCTTTGAATGATTACATATCAGGAAAACTGAATTGATCCTTCTGTGTTGGTGTATGCATGGACAGAGCTGCCACCATGACTGGAGGGCTTTTTGGTTTCACTACTCAAGTCAAGGAGGTAGTGCCTGAATGTGAGTCTACACACTGTGTCATTCACAGAGAAATGCTGGTTAAACAAAAAATGTCACCTGAACTTAACAGCATTTTCAATTATATCATTAAAATTATCAACCACATGCCCTTAACTTGCAGCTGTTTGAGCAGCTTTGTGAGGAGATGGACGCAGAGCACTAATGTTTTCTCCTATATACAGAAGTTAGATGGCTTTCTAAAGATAGATCACTGGCCAGAGTGTTTGAGTTATGAGAGCCACTCTAAAGATTTATTTTAGAAAAACAGTCATTACTGGCAGCACATTTCAGTAACATGGAGTGGATCGCAAAACTGTCTTACTTGTATGACATAGTCAACCTGCTCAATGAACTCAATCTGTCACTTTCGAGGAGAATGAGAACTGTCTTTGAGTTGGCAAATAAAGTGGGTACATTCAAAGCCAAACTGGAACTGTGGGAATGGTAAGTGAACATAGCTATATTTGACATGTTTCAAACATTAGCAGGGATTTTGGAAGACACTGAGCCTGGGCCTTCATTCTCCCAACTGGTGCATAGTCATCTATCTTTGCTTTTAAAACAGTTTGAGCATTACTTCCCAACCACAAAAGACCCACGAACTGGGATGGAATAGATCTGCGACCCATTTGTGAACATGTCAGGTGAATCAACCTTGTCAGTGCTGGAAGAAGATCAACTGCTTGAGACTGCAAATGACGGTGGCCTTAAAAGTATGTTTGAGACAGCTTCATCTCTGCCAATGTTCTGGATTAAAATCAAGGCATAATATCCTGAGAACTCCACAAAAGCACTGGAAACCCTGCTTCAGTTTCCAACATCCTATGTTTGTGAAGCGGGGTTTTCAGCAGTGATGGCAACCAAAACAAAATTACAGAGTAGACTGAACATAAGGAACACACTGCGGGTGTCATTGTCTCCCTTCACCCCTGGATGGGACCATCTTGTTGCAGGGAAACAAGCTTAGGGCTCTCATTGATTCTGCATTATGGTGAGTTGTATTTATTGTGCACTTTTTATTATGCCTGCAATGGCCGGTCCGTGGAAGAGTGTCTTACATGAAACTGGTCCTTGGTTAAAAAAAGGTTGGAGACCGCTGCTTTACAGTGATGATAGTTGGTGCATTCATAGTTTTTTTTCCATATATGCTATAATATATTATAATGCACATAAACCCAGAATTATACTTTTTGCTAAACTTTCACAAACAAATTGGTATATCTTGGAAACTGTATATTGTTAGAAAACATTTATTAACTAGACAAATTTTCACGGGATAGCAAAAAAAACTCCTCGTGGAGTGCACATTTATTGAGATATTTACTGAAATATGAAAAGATATGCATAATTATATTATTAGCAACATAAATAACACTGTATACCTTTCAAGATGTGTAACTTACTGTGCAAATATCAATTATAGTGTTATTCAGTGAAATCTAAGGTTTCACCTGATGCCATGCAGTAGTTTGTAAGTCACTTGTTTTTTGAAGTATAAAGTACATATGGAAATATTGCTTATTTTCATAATTACTAACAATCATCTAACAATATATCTAGTATAGTGTGACATAAATTAACATTGACAGTGTATTTTCCTGTCTGCCCCCATAGCACTTCACATCATACCCTTCAATAGCATGTAGCTCTCTTAAGTTATGAAAATATTAACATAAATACAAAAATATGAATAACAATTTATCTCCTGTCATTTTGTTAACAAGTCTGTGATCTTCTTATACACCTATTATTAGCAGATAAGTCACTTAGTTAAAAAAGACAGACTCAGAAAAGGTCTGGATGCTTTTAGGACCTATGGGTGGTAACTGGAAGACCACAACAATGTGCTATAGGGTTGAATGAGTTTAGAACTTCCATGATCATTCATCTTGTGGCAAAAGGTGTTTACCTGGTGTCTGTGAGTTGGGAAACAGTCCGGGGAGCTCAAAGTGTAGTCATGTATTGGCCAGAGAGCACCGAAGTTGTCAGCTTTTTTCTGAATGCTTCTAATTAGGCACGTTTGTACAGAGCTGCTCACCATGCAGTGGCAGTTAGCAGTATTCTGTGTAGTAGCAAAGATACAAAGCTAGTACTTAGGACTTTAACCTGTACCATAGAAAGGATTAGTGTGGAGCTAAGTTTAGGGAAGCTATTTAGTGCATCAAACAGCACTACAATAAGATCATAGTGCTATCTAACATCTAGCTTTAACCCTTGACTCCACTCAGGTGACCCCTGTAAAATAAAGTCCATGAACCATAATAGCCCAACCTTTATGCAGGTCCTGACAGCATGGATTTGCAATTTCCTAATGTTTCTGTGTCCAGCCTGGTAGATGTGAACATCTTGAGACAATGTAGCAATTGTCTAATGTACTCAGACGGCCTTTTAATCCTTAAAGCAACTAAAAGAGTACGTGAGAGATGTACATGCATAACTTCCTTAAAGGCAGAAATCTCAGTGACAGACAAGGTTATCAAGAACACACGCACTGCATCCTTCACACATACTGCTGACTACACACATAAACCCTGTTATGCTGGGGCACTTAAAAGAAACCTTTCCAAACGTCAAAGACCTCCTGTAGATCAGTGTGTGTGTATGTACCTTTAAGAAGCTACCCAAGGGCTTGCACAAGTGTATAAATACTGAGCGCATGCAAGTCTGACTGCCGTTTTATAGTTAGCTGTTGAGATATAAGCATGTATGTATGTAAGGTCTGTCTGTTAACCAGTTCATTTGTATTTTATGATGCTGTTATCCATCTGGATGTGTTTCTATGTATTAAAGCATCTAAATTCATTAATTCCAGTGCCCTGGATCAGCTTGTTCTTACCCCCACTAGAGGTAGCAATATCCTTGACCTGGTCATTACTAACATGGGTGACCGTCACTCTACACCAATAGTCAAATCCTCCCTGGTTAGATCTGACCACAAACTAATCACCTTGGAAATCCTCATTTGTACCCCCCACCACCACAAAAGTAACCACCATGAAAAACTTCTCCAAAGCTAACTTTGGGCTCCTAAAAACAGAAGTGGCTAACGTCACGGCATCCATGCAAATGGAGAATAGTTGAATGACCTCCAAATCATACACCACTGCACTGTACGAACACGTACGCAAATGCATGGATCTCACCATACCTAATAGAACCAAGATGCTCTCCTTCAAAAAAAGAAAGCCAATCTGGTGGTCTCCTGCCATAAACAAACTCTACAACAGAAGGAGGAAACTGATGCGGAATAAGGTGAAGTCCCAAGACTGGAAAAACTCCCTTATCAGCCTCAAAAAAAGTTGAGATCCCTCATCAAATCCTCTAAAGCTAGCTATGAAAACAGAATTGCAGCAGATAGTAAAGAGAACCACAAGGCCTTCTATAGTTATGTAAAGAATCTTCACGGCTCTGAGCTACTGCACAATGGTGCCTCCTACACCAAGCCAACAGATATTGCCAATATACTGGCCAACAGATTCAGTGCCAACTTTACCCCTCCCCCCCAAAGGACTAATCACAATACCAGTAGATTGCCAGGCACCCAGTATTACTGCTGCACAGGTTAAAACAGCACTGTCCAAGGCCAAGAATACAGCTTCTATGGGACTTGACGATATCCCTGGCTGTGTTCTACATGAACTACAGAGTGAACTGGCACCTCACCTGTGTGCCCTGTTCAATCACAGCCTCACCTCAGGCTTTGTCCCTACCGAATGGCACACTGCTACAGTCATCCCTCACTGCAAAGGAGGAGCGACTACAGACCCTGGGAACCTTCGCTGCATTAGCCTGACAAGTCTGATATGCAAAGTTATGGAATGCAGCATCATGGACCTAATAAACAAGGATATAGGGAATCTCCAAACTCTGGATCCCACACAGTTTGGTTTTGTGAAGTGTAGATCATGCCTGCTTAACTTGGTCGACTTCTTTGAGTTAGTCACCAGAGCTGTGGATGAAGGCAAGGTAGTTCATACAGCCTACCTTGATCTGGTCAAGGCCTTTGATACCATTCCCCACTCAAGAATCATAGAAAAACTCACTAAGCTAGGCATCAACCCCTATATCACTAGGTGGGTTGCAGACTGGCTCACAGGTAGAACCCACAGTGTGAAAGTAGCTGACTCCAAGTCAGATTGCTGACTAGTCATAAGTGGAGTCCCACAGGATTCGGTCCTGGGTCCTCTCCTGTTTGGTATCTACTTCTCTGAAGTCCAGGCCAACTCGAAGGGACTCTGGCTGACAAAGTTCGCAGACGATTGCAAGTTGGGAGCCATTATTAAATCCCCAAATGATGTTGACATCCTACAAAATGGCCTCACTGAGACCAATAACTGGTGTCAGAACCATGTCCTTAAGCTCAGTGCCAAAAAATGTGTTGTCATCCCCTTTGGGAAAAACCCATTTCCCATGAATTATCACATCAATGGTAGTCCACTGAACACAGAAAGCGTTATAAAAGATCTGGGAACACAGGTTGACAGCAACCTCTCTTTTGATTACCACATTGCCTCCATGATCAGAATTGTCCTTCTATGTGGCACATCTCATTACTAAGGATTTTGCATCCAGGAAGAAAGAGGTCATTGTCTCCCTCTACTCTTCTCTCATTAGGCCAATCATCGAGTAGAATGCCCCATTTGGCATGCACCTCACTAGACACCTGCAACAACTGGAGAGGCTGCAAAAATACCTCACAAAGAGGATCCTAGGCCTTAAACACTTGTCCTGTATGGACAGACTCAAAAAACTCCAACTATTCTCTGTCTCATATTGCCTACTTAGAGATGATCTCTGCTTGACTTACAAGGTCATGTCTGATCCAGCTCTGTTAGAAATGCTACATCTAAAGAAATCCTAATCCGTCCACACCACATGTTCCAGAGACCTCAACCTCATTACCACAATCAACAGAACATACTGGGGGGACAGGTTCATAACCCAGAGACTGCCCATACTATGGAATAGACTTCCCATACATGTCAGGCAGAGCACCTTGCTGACCCTCTTCAAGAGAAATCTTGATGAGTGGATGAGACATAGAAAATTCACCCCAGGGATAACTCCAAATGGCTCTACTCGACAGAGGCACTGGCAACTAAGGTTGGGTGGCACAATGCCAGGGTAATCCTGTGGCTAGGCTTGTAAAGGCCCCAGGCCATTAGCCTAGTACACACCTATGAATCTATAAATGAAATAACCTGCTAGCTTGCCATCTATGATAGAGGAGGACAAGCAACATGGTGTCAGAATGGGATCCAGAGTTGCAGCCATGAATCAACCGATTAGAAGTGGAGGAATATACAGCAGTGAATCATCCCTATAATGTGCATACTTCGCAAAACAGGTCAAAAATGAACTTCAGATATTAAAACTTGCTCAGCACTATTTCTTATTCGTAAAATATGAAACGAGTCATACAGAACGTTCTAAACGATATTCACATAAACTGAAATGTAGGATATTGATAAAAATACTTGAATTACTACTGAAAATGTTTGAAATATAGTCTGAATTGCATAAAATGAATAAATTAGAGGGAAACAACCGTATTTTCGCAAAGCATGTATTTTCATATTAAGCAAAGATATCCGAGTTATCAGAAATGTATAAAGTGTTTGCATGTTTGTGCAGTGTTACAGTAAAGATATTTCGCAAAGTACACCCATTACAGGGCATATTTCGCAGAATACAGCCATTTCAGAGCATATTTCTCAAAGTACAGTATTTCTAAGAGTTTATTGTGGATTTGAATGTTATTACAAGCTCACAGAACTGTTTGTTCGTACATAATTACAAGGGCCACAAAACATAAATTTAGAGAAATTTGTATAACCTAGACAAATGTTACAATGGAAAGGCACTTATTTTACACAAGGGATCAAAAGCCTGGTGAAACTTTTGCAGCATATATAACTGACCTGAGAAATAAGGCTAAAACATGCAGATATGATGATTTAAGGGTTGGGAGGGTGGCCTAATGGTTAAGGTGTTTGCCTTACAAACACAACGTGCAGGGTTTGAGTCTCACAAGGGATAATTGGCTAGGCTTACAATGGCTCACAAGGGCAGTTAGCTTAGTACTAACCTATGAACCTATGAACCTATGAGTTGATAAAGTACACACTTGTGTGTGGTATTAATGATGATGATGCTGTGAGAAAGATTTTGCTTCATGACAGTGATTTAACTTTGAATAAGGCCATTGAGATTTGTCATTTGTATGAGCTCACAGAAAAGTACACAAATATGCTTATAAATAAGAACAGCTCTCGAAGGCACAGTGATAAAGCTCATTTTGATAGTATGCAGCACGTGGTTAAGAGAAACAGGTCCAAATACATGGCAGCAACTGTAGCCCCTGCAGCACTCACTGGTAAACCCCAGAGCTTTCTAGCAAATTCCAGAGTTCGCACAGTCTCAGTGAAGCATAAGAGTGAGTCAGCAAACTCAAAGCATGGGTCCCAACCTAGTTTCAATGCCAGCTGTCATAACTGTGGTGGAAGTCATGAATCTGAAAGGGAAAAATGTTTAGCTTTTGGTCATCAATATCAAAAATGCAATAAATGGAATAATTTCAAAAGGTTTTGTAAATCAAAAGGTCCACATTCTTTTATTAAAAGGAAACATTTTAAGAAACGAGTTGATCAGTTAGAAAGCTGCAGCCCTACTCTTTATGCTGAGGGTGTGTCAGTGCTTCAAGAAACAGTCAATGCAGTATATTTAAGGGCAAAGAATGAAGAATCTTGTACTGTTTGGATAAATGGGAACCCCACTGAGCTCAAAGTTGTCACAGGTTCCAAGTGATGTCAGCAGAAACATTTGCTAGAGTGCGTTGTGGTGAAGGTCTTGATTTGGCAAAGTGTGCAAAGCTTGTTGCTTATGGAAGTGAAGAAGTTCAAACCGAAGGCTCAGTAGTGCTTTCATGTTACTCTACTGTAAGATGCTACGACTTATTGATCTGATATTGTTAATCCTCGTTCATTCCTTACACATGGGTATCGGTTCCAACCTCGGAACTGAACTGGCCATTTTCCAAGCTCGCATCAGCTTCATACTCTTGAGCTAAACTCTTACCCACAATTCCCCTCTCCCTGTTACCTCAGATTTCATTTGCCGTGTTGCCACTCAGTTGTGTCAAGCTACTTCTCTTGAGCTAAATACAGTCATTTGTTATTTAATAGTTTTTCAGATTACTTTTCTGTCAGAAAAGTTCATTTTTTATTGTCCCTTACCCTATCGCATCTAGCGTACAGAATTTCTTCAGATTTTTCTGCTTCTTTCTTTACCACATTTACTGCGAGGTATTCTCTCTTTGCCATCATTAGTAATCCTTTTCCTTTTTCTGTCATACCTTTGTGTACTCTCTTGTACCATTGCTGGTACCTTTTCTATTAATTAATTTGCTGTCATGGCAGATAAGAAAGGTAGTCCAGGGTTTAAGCGGTGTTCTGATTGTGGACACAAACTACCTACTTTTGATGCACACTCTTTGTGTGTTTATTGTTTGGGAGCATCCCATTTGTCTGTTGACCCACGCTGTACTATTTGTGAGAACTTTTCTAATAGAACCTTGTTGTAAAGGAAAAACAAGCTGTTACTGAAGGAACTTCTTAAGTCTCCCTTTTCAGAGGCTATTTCTGGGTCGGAGGCCTCAATCTCTCCTAGAGCCCATAAGAAAATCTTGGATGTTCCTACTAAGGCTAAATCTTTGCCTTCATCCCCGGCTGGGGACTCCCGCCAACCAAAACCTAAAACGGCTAAAGTTTTGGCTCCGGAGCTCACTCAGTCAGCCCCAGTGCTTTCGGTGCCTAGACCTTCAGCACCGAGGCCTTCGGCTCCATTAGTTATTTTGGCTATGTCTTCTCCTGCAGCCTTCTATATATCGGCACCAAGGGGCTCCTCGGTTCAGACAATTACCACTGTATTGGCACCGACCGTTCAGTCGGCACAGATCTTGACTGCGTCGGCTCCGAGATCTTCCTCGGAACCAACGCCTTTATTCTTGACTCCAGTTTTGACGGTACCAGCTTCGGCACCGACAGTCACTTCGGCACCAATCCCTGTGTCGGTGCAGACCATGACCTCGACCCTGATTACTTCTTCGGTGCAGACAACAGTAGTCCAGTCTCTCTCAGCACCGTTGTCCTCGGTGCGGACAGATGAGATGGGCACCGAGTCTGCCTCTTCTGTGGACAGGCCTGTTTCTCTCTCAGTCTCCGTGAGGTCCACTAGAAGAGTTTCCGAACATGATGTGTTGTGTCTTGTGGACCAGGTACTCTTGGCCAAAGGTATCCCACCCCTCAGGAACTATCCTTCCTTGGGAGATGATCACCCATCTCCAAAGACCCCTTCTTATTCTCCTCCTTCATTGCCTTTGAAATCCATGGATATAGCACAGTCTTCCCCTTCTGCGGTCCCTTTTATGGATCTCACTAAGGAACCACAGTTGCCTTCATGGTAGGAAAGTTTTGCTACGACCCAGGATGTCAGTTGTGACATGCATAGCAGCAAACTATGCATGTCAGTTGTGACATGCATAGTTTGCTGCTCCACAGCCATCCAGGGACTCCGGGTCAGCAGGCTGAGCCACTTAGGGAAGGGGTGACCCCTGTCCTAGACATGTATTCCTCTTCGTGTGGACCAGCATTCCAACTGACGGAGAAGGCTTTCACTGCTGCTGGTGATACCGGACTGTCTATACCTCCGCCATCCTCTGGTACACTGGTTTCACAAGTCGCACCTTGCGGACACTGGGTGCAAGGGCCGCAGGGCATATTCCCTCAGGAATCCCCTTTTCTGCTGTCTCCTCCAGCTTCTCCGCTGAGGAGGTCCACCAGAAAAGTTCATGTAAGAGGAAGCACATGGACTCCACAGAGGAGTCCCTCACCGAAGACACACATTTCGATGAGGGGGAAGGATCCCCTCGGTCACCCTCTGAGGTATCCTTTAGTGATATCCTTGAAATCCTGAAACAGAGAGGTGACTGGCAGTCCTCTAATCTGACCTCTGAGGAATCTGTGTTCTTGCAGCCTTTCGCACCAGGCCCCCTACCTCCTGGGTTACTCCACCTGCTGATGAACTTGTCCGGCTCATCATGCAGCATGCTTGGAAGGCTCCTGATACCGTCAAATCTATTTCCCGGAGGCCAGATAAGATTTTGTCCCCTCCTGCTTCGGATCCCCATTGGTCCAAAGGTCTTCCTGTGGATGCTTTGGTGGTGGCGGCCGCAACAAAAAAGGATCTGGCAGAAGAAGAAAGCCAGACTGTCCTTCCGCCTAACAAAGAGTCCCGGGCCCTGGTCAGGATAGGGAAGTGCACCTTTGCTTCAGTGACCTTTGCTATCAGGTCCCTGAATTATATGGCACATTTTACCAGGCTTCAAAGGGATCTGATTTCTGAGCTCCCTGAAACCTTAGCTGGTGCCGTGTCTGATGAGGTCCATGACAAAGTGGCCCCTCAGCTGGCCACCATTGAATCTATATCTAACTCCTCTATGTGACTGATATCTCATGCATCAGAAGGAGCAGCTAGCGCAGCGGGTTCAGCTGCGGTCTTGAGATGACACGCCTGGATGCGCTTGTGCAATTTCGTGGAACCCTTTAAGTCTTCCTTTCTTAATGCTTCCATTGAGGCCTCCTCGTTGTTTGGGCCCAAAGTTAAAAGCACACGGGCCAGATGTGAACAGGACGGTAAGACCCTTTCTGCTGTAGGTGTCCGTTATTCTTCCTCTCAATGTGCTTTCTCCCGAAACCAAAAGAGTGGGAAGATATGGTTCAAGAAATTTCAGGGTCCTTTCCGTGACACACAAGCCGAGTTCTCCCCCAGAGGCAGAGGGGGAAACTCACAGGGAAGACACTCCTTTCGGGGCAGAGGGGGTCTGCGTAACCAGGGCTCCAGGGATTCTTTCCCTGGTCATGCATACCAGCTCTCCTGAAGAGCGGTCCAACTCCTTTCCTCTGGAGGTGGTTGGGGGATGTTTCTCCTTGTACCCTTCTGCCTGGCTAACCATCACCACTGATTCTTTGGTACAAAGGATTATAACCAGAAGTTATCATATCCCCTTCAATCTTTGTTCTGCCCCTTCAAAAAACCTTCCCGACATTCCATCCAGTCAAAGGGAAGAAGCAGCACTAGAGATACAAAAGCTGCTAAGAAAAAGAGTCATCCAAATAGTCCCTCCAGACCAGATAGGATCCGGATTCTGCTCAAGACTATTTTTGGTGCCAAAGAAAATCGGGGACTGGAGACCAATTTTGGATCTCAGTGTATTGAACATGTTTGTGAGAGTACAAAAATTCCAGATGGTCACAATACAGTCTATCCTCCTTCTTTTGGAAAAAGACGATTGGATGTGCTTTATAGATCTTCAAGATGCGTACTACCACATAAAAGTGGACAGGCCATCAAGAAGATTTCTGCGCTTCCGTGCAGGAGCCAGTCACTACCAGTTCAGAGTACTGCCCTTTGAACTCTCTACAGCCCCCAGAGTGTTCACAAAGTGCATGGCAGTTGTCACAGCTCACTTGTGACTTCAAGGATTCCAGGTGTTTCCATACCTAGACGACTAGCTCATTTCCACCCCCACCAGACATCTACTGGAAAAAGCCCTGGCATACTCTCTCCTCGCTGCTCAAAGGCTAGGCATAACCATAAACTGGCAAAATTCCAATCTCACCCAATCTTAGTCGACAGAATACATAGAGGTTATCTTGGACACAAAAAAACTGCAGAGCTGCTATTCCAGAGCACAGAATTCTAAGGATAAAGCAACAACTAATTCCAATCCTTTCAAGTGAAAAATCCATGGCTCACTCGGTTCTACAGCTGTTGAGTTCCATGGCAGCCTCCATCACCATTGTTCCCCTGGCCAGGTTTCACATGAGGCTTCTACAATGGCTACTGCTCACTCAATGGTATCCTTTTCAGCATCCTCTTTCAGCCATGATTTGAGTAACCCACAGGTGTAAACAGGATTTAAATTGGTGGATGACACACAATCTGTCACAATGGTCTCGCCCCTTCTTCCCCCAGCAACCCAAGGCCACAGTGACTACGGACGCCTCCCTGATGGGATGGGGGGGCTATGTTAGGGACAGACAGTCCAAGGCACTTGGTCCGAACTAGAGGCCCACCTGCATATAAATGTTCTAGAGCTGAGGGCGGTGCTTCTGACGTTGCAAGCATTCCATCCCCTGCACATCTGTGCCATCTGGGACAATTGTGATTCAATCAGACAACATGGCAGTGGTCTGGTACATCAACAAGCAAGGTGGAACCAAATCTTACCCCTTTTGTCGAGAGGCCATGAGGATATGGCAATGGGCGATGGCTACCAAATGTTTTCTTCTAGCAATGCACATTCCCGGGAGTTCCAACGTGATAGCAGACAGACTCAGCAGGTGGATTCTTCAACCTCACGAGTGGTCCCTGAATCTCTTGATAGCGGCGGAGATCTTCCACCGCTGGGGCTGTCCTTGCTGCGACCTCTTTGCATCCCCGACCAACTACAAATGCAGCAACTACTTCGTCCTGATTCCCCCTCTGGGACAGTCACCCAGGGACGCTCTAGTCCACGATTGGCCCTTGGCTCTTCTTTACACATTTGCCCTCATTCCCCAGTTTCTGAAGAAAGCCCGTCTGTTGAAGAGCAAGGTGATCCTCATAGCACCATATTGGCCTCGACAGATTTGGTTCCCCTTCCTTTGGCCTCACCTACTAGATCGACCATGGATTCTCCAGCCAACCCCGGAACTGATCTCACATCCACAGAACCTGATTCATCCCAACTTGAACAGCCTGAAGCTCACGGCTTGGCTACTCCAATTCCCTTGATTGCCAGGCAGAATGATCTTTCTTTACCAGTACGTGATATTCTCATTGCTTCTCATAAGTCTTTCACTAGAATTACTTATCTGAGCAAGTTCATAGGTTCATAGGTTCATACTAGGCTATCTGCCCTAGGGCATTTATAAGCCTAGCCAGAGTTGTGTGGCTTTCACCACCCCTTAGGTTGAAGAATACTATACCCATTAGTTTGCCGTGCCTCTGTCCAGCAGTGATACAGAGATGATCCCTGGGGTAAACCTACGATCTCCCATCCACTGGTCAAGATTCCTCTTGAACAGAGCCAGTGAGGTGCTCTGTCTCACATGGACTGGGATTCTGTTCCTCAGCATAGGGAGTCTCTGGGTGATGAATCTGTCCCTCCAGCACATCCTATTTATATCCGTGTTGAGGTTTAAGTCTCTTGCTCTTGTGGCTCTGGTGGATTTGGATTTTTTGAGGTGGAGCATGTCCATTAATTCCGGGTTGGACATGGCCTTGTATGTCAGGCACAGGTCACCTCTGAGCAGACGGTATGCGACTGAATAGAGCTGGAGTTTCTTCAGTCGGGCAGCATATGGCATATTTTTGAGCCCCTTTATCCTTTTGGTGAGGAACTTTTGGGGTCTTTCCAATTGCTGCAGGTGTCGGGTAAGATACATTCCGAATGGGGCATTGTACTCAATCATTGGTCTGATAAGTGAAGAGTACAGGGGAACAATGACCTCCCTTGATCTGGATGTGAATCCCTTCATAATCAGGTGGGCAATGTAGAAGGTCCTCCTAACCACTTTGGCAATGGGAGTGTCAAATGAAAGGTTATTGTCAACTTGGGTCCCCAGGTCCCTGATAACCTCTTCTGTGCTTAATGGATTGCCACCTATGTGTAACTTGGGGTTACCTTGTTTATACCAAAGGGTATGACTATACATTTTTTGGCGTTTAGCTTAAGGCCATGGCTCTGGCACCAGTTATCTGTTTCTATGAGACCTCTCTGAAGGATATCTGTGTCTGATGGATTTTCAACTATGGCGCCCAGTTTGCAGTCATCTGCAAACTTTGTCAGCCACAATCCTCCTATGTTTGCCTGCACTTCTGAAAAGTAGATGCCGAACAAGAGGGGGCCCAGGACTGAGCCCTGTGGGACACCGCTTGTGACCGGCTTGGAGTCTGACATGGCACCAGCAACTCTAACCCTGTGGGTTCTGTCCTTGAGCCAGTTTGGAAAAGATTTACCTGTTGGCTGAAAGATAAATAAGTAGACCCCTTTTCAGCACCAGTGTCGATAATACTAGACTATCTGGCCAACCTTTTTCAGTCGGGTCTATCGGCCTCTACCATTAGAGTTCATTTGGCTGCAATTTCTAATTTTCATGAGGGTGTCCGAGATTCCTCTCTTATGTCTCATAAATTGTGCTAGACCTTCATAAAAGGTGTGAATCATCTGAAGCCACCTTTTAGAGAACCTATTCAACCGTGGGATTTATCATTAGTTCTACAAGCTCTTACAATGTCACCTTTTGAACCAGCCTCTTCTTGCGACCTCAAGTATTTGTCCTGGAAAACCTTGTTTTTGGTCACCATTACTTCTGCCAGATGTATTTCTGAGCTTCAAGCATTATGTATCAAGAGTCCATACTTGATTTTTCATAGAGATAGAGTGTGTCTGAAAACTAATCCGTCATTTCTGCCTAAAGTGATCTCTGAAATGTCCATTAATCAAGCCAATGAATTGCCAGTTTTCTTTCCCAATCATTCAAACAGAGGAGAGTATTGCCTACATACCCTAGATATCCACAGGCAAATCCGTTTTTACTTAAACAGGGCTAAACCCTTTCATAAATCTGACCAGTTATTTTTGGCCTTTTCTGGACCTAGATTAGGATCTGCCATTGCTAAGGTCACATTAGCTAGATGGTTGAAGGACTGTGTGATCTTTATTTATACACAACGTAATATCTCGTTGCCTACTACCATGAAAGCTCATTCAACAAGGTCGGTGGCAACTTCTGCTACCTTCCATGCCAGAGCTTCTTTACACGACATCTGTGCAACTGCAACTTGGACTATGCCTCATGCCTTCATCAATCATTACAAATTGGATTTGGCCTCCAGGGGAAGAGCATCTTTCGGTTCTATGGTGCTCAGGAATGTCCTTCCATGAGAGCCTCCCAGGAATAGAGGTAGCTGGGGACTCTGTCCCATGTGTAAGGAATGAACGAGGATTAACAATATCAGATAAAGAAGTTATGTCTTACCATAATGTTCCATCTGTATTGTTGATCCTCATTCAGTCATTACGACCCTCCCTCCTTCCCCCTCCTGTGGTTTCTAGTGGATATCACCATCCTGTTCTCTTAGGTTATTTGACCAGAGGTAGCCTCTACCTTCTTTGACTTGCAAACTCAATCTGAGGTAACAAGGAGAGGGGGGTTGTGGGTAAGAGTTTTGCTTGAGAGTTTGAAGCTGACGTGAGCTTGGAAAATGGCCGGCTCGGTTCCGAGGTCGAAACCAATACCCATGCATAATGACTGAATGAGGATCAACAATACAGATGGAACGTTATGGTAAGACATAACTTATTTTTTTATGTGGTCAAGAGGCACATCCAGTCATTATTAGGGCTCAGAGACAGTTTGAAAATGGGACTGCTTTCATTTAATAAGGAAGTCCACCAAGTTAGCATGCAAGACCACAACTCTAATTTTGCCCAGCAAATTTTTTCTACCTATGCTGATCTTTTCAATGGCAAACTAGCAAACTTCCAGTTGTGTACTCCATGAAGTTAGACCCAGAAGTCAGTCTAGTTATCAGACAAGCAAATAAGGTTCCAATAGCCATGCAGGACAGAGTCAAAGCCGAGCTAGATAAAATGGTGAGACAAGCTGTGATTTGTCCAGTTGCAACTCCTACTGAATGGGTATCTTCCATGGTGGTAGCTCATAAGAAAAGCTCAGATGACATCAGAATATGTATTGATCCATGAGATTTGAACAAAGCACTAAAGAGACCTCATAATCCAATGCGCACAGTCAAAGAAGTCGCAGCTTCGATGCCAAATGCCAGTGTTTTTCTGTCTTAGATGCAAAGTTCATTTTGGCAAATACAGCTTGACAAAAAATCCTCAATGCTCACTACTTTCAGTACTCCATTTGGCAGGCATAGATTTTTGAGAATGCCATTTGGGATAAATTCTGCAAGTCTTTCAGTGTGCAATGGAGCAAATTTTTTCTGGGTATCCTTGTGCTATTATAGTAGACAACATACTAGTAGGAGGTAATGGTGATGCTGAGCATGACAGAAACCTCAGAAAAGTTCTAGAAAGGGTACATCAAGTGAATCTTAAGCTCAATCCACAGAAATACAAATTCAGGCTACAAGAAGTTACTTATGTTGGTCATTTATTTACTAGTTCAGGCCTACGACCAGACCCTTCAAAACAAACAGCCATTGTCGGGATGCTACCTCCAGACAATGTTGAAGCTCTGCAACGTTTTGTTGGCATGGTTAACTATCTAGGCAAGTTCATTCCAGACTTGAGCCAACTTTCAGCACCACTTAGAAAGCTGACACATAAAGATGTATCCTGGTTTTGGTTAGAGCAACACCAAAGAGCATTTGATGTCCTGAAACAGAGAATTGCTAGTCCACCTACTCTAGATATTATGATGTTCCCAACCAGTTACACTTTCCTGTGATGCTTCAGAATTTGGTCTAGGTGCAGTCATTCTACAAGAGGATCAACCTGTTACTACTACTCATCGAGAACTGTTACCCAAACTGAGATGCAGTATGCCCAGATAGAGAAAGAGCTTTTGGCAATTGTGTTTGCATGTTTGAAGTTCCATAATTATGTTTATGGGAAACCTATCCAGATCGAAACAGGTCATCAGCCTCTAGTCACTATCTTGAGAAAACCTGTGGATTCACCTCCAGTCTGATTGCAACACATAATGCTGAGATTCCAAAAGTATACTTTCAGTCTTGTCTACAAGAAAGACAAACTTCTTTATTTTGTTAATACCTTATCCAGATCACCCAGAAAAAAAACACAAAACAGCATGATAATGAGAACCTTGATTTTGAAGTCATGGAAGTGAGAAATTTTTCTTCCACATGTCTTGATGAGTTGAGAGATCACATGGCCACAGATCCAGTTTTACATAAGGCTCAACCACTTTATCAATCAAGGATGGCCGTCAGAGCAATCTAGTTTACCTCAAGAAGTCCCAACCTTATTTTCCATACAGAGATGAGATTTTGTCTGACAAAGGTGTCATTATGAAAGGTCCAAAAGTAGTTTGTTATAAAGTCCTTGCAACAAGAGTACATTACTATCTTGCATTGTGGTCACCCAGGAGCCAATTCTACCAAAAGAAGGGTGAGATGACTAGTATTTTGGCCTTCTGTCTGACTAGACATTGAGAGAGCACTTTTATCTTGTTCCTTGTGTAACAATACAAAGCCACATCAACAGAAAGAACCACTTCAGCTGAACCAAATTCCGGAACTACCTTGGTCGACAGTAGCCACCGACATCTTTGAGTGGAATAGTCAACATTATTTGGTGTTAGTAAACTCTTACTCAAATTGGTTTGAGATTGACTTACTTCCCAACCTAGCATCCAGTACTGTCATTACTAAGATGAAGCAACATTTTGCAGTACATGGTAGTCTGCACAAAGTTATTTCTGACAATGATACACAGTTTACAAACCAACAGTTCAAAAGATTTGCTGAAGAATGGGATTTTACTCATGTCACAAGTAGTCCAGAGTACCCACAGTCAAATGGTTTGGCAGAACGTGCAGTTCAAAGTGGAAAACAGGTAGTAGAGAAGTCAAAACAAGATAATAGTGATGTTTTCCTGAATCTTTTGAATCTCAAAAATGTTCCTCATGATAAGTCTTGGTTCATCTGCTCAAAGACTTCTGTCGAGACAAACCAGAACCACATTACCAATCAGTAGTCAGTTGTTGGTTCCATGTGTCAAGAACAACAGGTCAATGAAAGCCAATCTGTTGAAGAAGCGTTCAACCCAGAAGTCCTACTGTGATAAGACCAGCAAACCGCTCAAACCATTACAAGAAGGAGGAGTGGTAAGGATACAGACGTCCAAAGGTTATGATCGGATTGGTGTGGTGAAGAGTATTTGCCCAGAGCCGAGATCATACATTGTGGAATCACAAGGAGCAGAGTTTAGGCAGAATCGGAAACATTTGAGACTGGTGTCCGAGTGTATACCTCAGCACATAGCCTGTGAAAAAGACTGTTTACCTCAGAGTGAGTTGTCTGCTGTTCCAATTCCAGAAGAAGTTCCAGAGGACATTCCCGTTCCTGTGACAAATTCTGAAGTTCCTGATACGAGTTGTTCACTGAAGACTGTCCCTGTTGCTAAATTTAGTCCAGATTATTTTGTTACGAAATATGGTCGCATCTCTAAACCACATAACAGAAACAAAGCGAGTTGGACATAAACATTGTGTTTTGTTTCTAATAGTGCATGTCTAACTCTAGTATTGTTTTCACAAAGGGCAATCTTTTTAAGAGGGAGGATGTAGCTCAGTATGTGTCTATGTACCTTTAAAAAGCTATCCAAGGGCTTGCACAAGTATATAAATACTGATCACATGCAAGTCTGACTGCCATTTTGTAGTTAGCCACTGAGATGTAAGCATGTATGTATGTAAGGTCTGTCTGTTAAGTAGTTCATTTGTATTTTATGATGCTGCTATCCATCTTGATGTGTTTCTTTGTATTAAACCATCTAAACGAATATCCTGCCTGCTTGTCATCTATGATAGAGAAGGACGTGCGACACCTCCTAAGCCATCAAATGGCAACACCTATCCACAGTCACTAAAGCACACACCAAAAGCAACACCTAACACCACACATAAGTCTAAACCCAATGATCCCCCATAAACAAAGTCCATAAAGCAAGCAAACACTTTTCCATGTACTCTTATCATAGGGGATTCTATTGTATGACACATGGATGCCCCTCTAACCAGGCTGGACAAGGAGAAGATAATGGTTAGTTGCCAGTCTGGATCTAGGATCCACAATATCATGCACGCATTCAAGTCATTGCACCACAGTTAACAATATAATTCTGTCATCTACATGGACTGTATGAAAGAGTGATTATGGATCTGTCTCTGAATATGTGTCACAGACAGGTATGTACCTTGCATTGAGCAGCATTCTACCGTCATCAGGAATTATACCATAGTATAAACAGAAAATGACTGATTTTAATAATTGGCTTAGTTTCTGGTGTTACTCTAGGGGAATCCAGTGTCTGTCAGCATGGGAGGACATGGTTAACAGACTACATTTCTTTACCAAGGATGGTCTGCTCCTGTCTCCCATTGAATTTTGAATATTAGCTAAAACTCTAGCCACTCTCTTATAGCCTTTATTAGGCAATGTCAGAAATGACAAAACTGCTAACACAGCAAAAAAAAAAAAAAACTTAAGAGCAGCTTTAAGGTGTTAATGCTCAATGCTAGGAGCCTAAACAAGAAACTGCACATCCTACAAGCCTTCCTCACTCTGGAGAATGTAGGCATCTGTGCTGTTACCGAGACTTAGTTTAAAGCCACAGAAAGTACTATGGCAGTGCAAGGCTGCAGTGCCTTCCACACATTTAGACCAAACCCAGCATGAGGTGTCTCAGTCTACGTTAGCAACAAATGCAACTCCAGGTTGGTTAAACAGGATGATGCCCTGGAGTTCATCCACATACAAGTCTCCATAGACAAGGTTTCTTACCATGTTCTGGCCAGCTATAGGCCACCTTCTATGACCCACATAGCTCACAGCTGTTACCTGTTCCTACTAGAGGCACTCACCATCCAACCAAAGGTTCCCTATTATGCCGTCGCAGACGCAGGTTGTTGAATGCGTCTTTGTCGAACAATAAAGCGCGAAAAGGCAAAATAGCAAAGCGGCGTTTCAGCGAATTCTTTCCCTGGGAAAGAATTTGTTTGTCCGCTTTCGCTACTTTGCCTTTTCAGCACTGTAGTGCGATCTCGGAGTTGGTATATTTAAGTAGGGGGGGTGCGGGGGGCACAGACCCCCACGTCAAGGGGGGTGGGGGATGAAGCCCCCCCATGTTAAGTAATGTTTTACTGTTTTTTTTTTTTTGTTTCTGAACAGCGATTGTTTTCCATTGGAAAACAATCGCTGTTCTGAAGTTTCGACATAGTAAGCTTTCACTTACATGAGATCGATTATCTGTCATTCGCTTTCTGAGCATGCGATATGATAATATAGACCCCCAACCAAATACCCCATTCATGGGTGACTTTAACTACTCCTGTGTAGACTGGGAAACATACACTGCCTCTAACTCACAGGCACAATGTTTCATCAGCTTTACACCGTGCTCCAAATACTGCATACTCCAACTAGAGGATCAGACATATTGGATTTAGTTCTTACCGACATGGGAGAGCATTGTCAACCCCCCTCCCCCATTTCACATCCTCATTTGTGAGGTTGGATCATAAAGCTATTTCCCTCAAAATAAAATTCAACCAGGAAAACCCAACTAAACCTGTAACAGCAAAATAAATCCTATTAAGTGACAGTTTGTCAAAATTCATAGTCCCCCAAACCCCAAGAACATAGCTACCTATGCAAAATTATTTACAGAAACCCTGTACAAACATGTAAATGGCTGCATTGAAGCTGCCATACCTACCAGAAGTAAGTCCAGATCTAACACCAAAAACACAAAAACAAACCTCTTTGGTGGAATCCTTACCTCAACAGGGTATATAACAAAAGGAAAAAATGTCATGCCTAAAATTAAGAAAGAACAGCTCTCACAGAGACAAGACTTCTCTGATTCAACTAAACAAGAGTCTAAGAGCTCTAACAAAGTCCAAGAAGGCCAGTTATGAGATCAGGATAGCCTCCCATGCTAAGGAGAATCACAAGGCCTTCTACAGCTATGTCAGGAACCTTAAAGGTAACAGTCAACAGTGTGCAGAACTGGGGGTAAATGGCACACCCTTCACTGACTAGGATGACCTAGCAAATCTACTGGCTAATAGATTTAGTTCTATCTTCACCCCATCACTTCCACTATCTCCGCTGTAATCCCTTCTAGCATACCCTCTCAGCGATTAAGAGGGAGCAGGACCTAGTGGTGCTTGCTAAGGTCAAAAACACTGGTTCATTGGGCCCCAACAATATCTCTGATTGACTCCTAAATAGCCTAAAACATGACCGAGCAGGACCACCTGAGGCACTGTTCAGCTACAGCCTCAAAACAGGTTCCTTACCAGGTAAATGGATGACCACAATGGCAATCCTTCTTCATAAGGGTGGACCATCAGCCTACCCTGAGAACTACAAACTCATCAACCTGACAAGTCTAATATGCAAAGCCATGGAACAAATTATAATGGAAATGATCAGCAGGGACATTGGCAACCTACAGACACTGAAGCCATCCCCGTATGGCTTTGTTAAGGGAAGGTCTTGCCTAATCAACCTGATGGATTTTTTCAAGAGGGTCACCATGGCTATAGATGAAGTGAAAATGATGCATACCACCTACCTTGACCTGACTAAGGCATTCAATACAATATCCCACTTAGGCATTGTTGACAGACTCTCAGAACTAAGCCTAAGTCCCAACATAATGGGAATTTGTATAATGCTGAGTGGAGCTTTTCTCCCCGGGCCTCTACTGAAAATGAACATATATCCAGTTAGACTAGCCCGGTCAACAAATGTAAAATAAATAAATAATGCACTAGATTGCTGGCTGGTCCACATATAGGGCGCAAGAAGTCAGGATCAGTGAGACCACCTGCACCAGCAGACTGGTCACTAACAGAGTAGCCCAGGTCTCCTACAGGCTACTGAGAAGCAATCTATGCCTGGCATATAAAGCATCCTCAGATCTAGCTCTGATGGATCACTTGCACATCCACAAAACGGCACCATAAACACTAGATCCAAGGACCTGAACTTTGCCTGAGAAATAAATGGAGCATGCTGGAGTGACTGATATCTGTCTGAAATGTTTCTTGCACCATGGAATAAGCTCATCATCTACGTGAAACAGAGTTCTTCCCTGATCCTGTTCAAATGATAATTTATCATTGGATCGGAAATCACAAATTCATCCCCACATCACTCCATGCCTCTGATGGACAGTGGTTGACAGTAAGTAAATTAATACCCCACACATAATCATTAGCTTCCTCCTTACTAACGTACTCTACCATATAGGCATCTAAGGAACTCAGAGACAAAATTGGATTGGGTTGCACAACTAGGCTTGTAAAGAACATGTTTGTTAGTCTAGTATAAAACTATGAAGTTTTTACTATTTGCATATATTTCTCTATGTGGAAATCACCATTATTTTAACATGTGCTTGGTGTCTGTATAAGTTCTACCTGTATATAAATGTTACTTGTTATTTGTAATCACCATTATGTCTGGGTCATGGCTGAAAAGGATTGTTTGACCAGTCCACTTATCTGGTTCACAGACTGAAATAAATAAATAAATACAAATGAATGCAGGATATACTAGGTCTGTTCTCCAAGGGTTCCTGGACTCTGACCCTTCTTCCTTCTTTGTGACTATCTAGGCTTTGGCCTTCATCCCAGATAGCTTTATACTACTGCAGTAATGAGCTAATAATGAACATAATACAGTTGTGTAAGTAAGCTTAACATAGCAGTAGATGTTCTAATAGATCACTGTTGCAGTGCTAACACCTTCCCACCATCCCCCTTCTCATTTTGTTCTCTTCTTGCTCCCTATTGGAACTTATTCCTTCTCCTTTTATCCCCTGGCCAGGTTAGGAGAATACTTGTCCCAGTCCCTCTTTCTCATAACACATACATTTCCAAATCTGGATCTTGGTCCTGTTTGTTACATACCACAGCTCCCTTTTGTAAGAGGCAAGAAAGTTCTGTTTTTTGACACCCATTCATCTACTTTTATACCAGTATGTCCTAGAGCTGCCTCAGATGAACGGTGCACATGGAAGGCACCCTAAAGTTCTTGTATATTTTTCAGACATCTGATCCATGGCAAGATACATCTCATATAGCTTTATTCTACTGCAACAGTGATCTATCTGAACATCTACTGTTATGCTGTATGTAACAAAAGGAGATACTGCCAGCCCAGCTCGCTGGAATTTTGTAAATAATTATATGTCATTTGTGAATATTAATATGATTTATATTGAAATGTAACAAAAGGAAATGCTGCCAGCCCAACTGTCTGGAATTTTGTAAGTGATTGTATATCATTTGTGAATATCAACATGATTCATATGCCTGTGTTACAATTGTATTAGAACTGTATGTCATATTGTATAGATGTGTGCTGAAGAGATATTCTGCACACTATTGTAAGTGTTTAACAGGCAAGATTGAAACACAGGAGATTAACTTGCAAAACTTCTGAAGAATGGTTGAGGTTGAGTTGCTCTGTAGCTGGGCCATAAACAAAAGTTGTTATCTCTCAGTTTCAGTGCAGTAACAGACAATGTCTAGAACTAGAAGTGTTTTTGTATTGTCTTTACATGTGGAGGAATGTAAATTATTTTACAACTTCCAGGATTTGCCAAAAGATCTAAGAAGGGTCATTGTTTATGTGTTTTCACAGGGAGATGCTAAATGCTGGTAGTTTTTAGCAACAGGGGTTTAGCTTGAGAACTGAAGTCAGGTGACAAAAAATGATGTCATCCTGCAAGCTAACCCAGCAGTAATATTTGATATTAATTTAAGAACTCTCTGAGAGAGAGACTGTGCATTTTGTATTTGTCTTTGACCTGACGCATCAGCTGGGAAAACCTACTCACCACATCTGCTTTGCTTGCCCTGTAAGTAAGTTAACTAGGGTACAATAATTTCTTTTAGATTCAGTAAGGAATATAGTAAAGATTGGTTTAGGTGTTTTCTGTATTCATTTGAGGCTGTCCTGCAATGTTGTTTTAAATATTTCTTGTGATGCTGAACTCTGAAGTCACTGTGAATACATGTAGTATTGTCTTGTTCTTTTATTATTTATTATTAAATATGTTTAAACCTTTCAATGTGGCTGGTCTGTCTAGAGATATTTAAGCTCTTAGAATACTTGCATATCTATTTGGTGACACTGTGCAGGCCACTCCTAATAGCCTTGCTCTTGGTCAAACTACCATTTGAATTAATAGTAACATTACACAGTAAGATTGGACACCCTTTGTTAAGGGCCTTAAAGTAGCTGATAAAAAGTTGGCTGGTGGCAGTGATAACTACCTTATAGTCTGGGAAAAGGGGACATAGCTAGTAAACCTGTGCCACCCTTTCCCAGGTGTGTGTGTGTGTGTGTGTGTGTGTGTGTGTGTGTGTATAAATCAAATCTCAAACTGTGTGTGTGTGTCAGTTACTTGGGCAGGGACATGAAGCATTGGTTGGACAGAGAGGGTGCTGGAGGTCTTGGCTTGACCACTCAGCTGAGATCTCAACTCTATAGCTGTGCCAGTGGGGAGTCTTATGGGGGATGTGGAGAAAGAGGGAGAAATTAGCCCCAGACTGACTGTGGTCTCTGTGTGTTCTTAAGGGAAATTGAACTTTACTGTGTGTGTGCTTGTCATCCTCCCAGCATATACATCCCCCACTGTTGCCAGTGGTGAGGATTGAGGCTCCTTGATTACTGGACCAGTGCTGGGGAATCACACTGTATACCTACTCAACTGTACTGTCATGGTACTCAGGGGTGGGAGTGAGACCAGTACAGTAGATCTATGGATAAAGTATTCAGGACGATACTCTGAAGTTAGGTTAGAGAAAGGACAAGATTACTCTATGTTGTACAAAGTAATGATGATTTCACACTACTGCTTTGTAGAGTTACATGTCCTAGTACTACACTAGTCAGTTACATTGCTGAAGAGATGCTAGGTGCTGAACCCTGTAGTTTTAGTTTATACCACAGAATTTTTATTATTTATTTATCTATTTTATGTTTTTACTAGAAGAGTTTGACTGGGCAAACAGTCCTCTTTTCAGTGAATGCCTAGGGAGCAAAGCTGCGCAAGTAATTATAACACTAGTATGTATACAATGTACAGAATACTCAGGTAACATTTAGCAACATTGCAAACAAATCTCCATGAGGACAATTTACAGTGGTACTTATACAACATACAGAATGCTCAAGTAATGTTAGCAGCATTACATACAAAGTGAGGCTTAATAAAGCAGATAATTATGAAATGAACAAGTATGTTTTGTAGCAACGTAATCAGGATTGGGTGCACTTAAGTATTAGCACATTAGGTCAGATATAATTGTATGAATTTTGTCATAAAGAGTAGAAAACAGAAAAATAAGAGAGCATATGGATGGATGTATATGTATTATGAATGGATGTATTTAGTCTGGGAAATAGCAGGACCATGGCCAGGATTCATGCAGAAACATTTTTAATTTATCTTTGAATGTATGTGGACTCTTGAGGAGACTGAAATGAGTTCCAGGATTTTGCAGTATGACTAGAGTAAATAGCATTTCCTGCTTTGTTATGAGCTTTGTTGACTTGAGAAGAAATGTTTGTCAGTAGAGCGGAGAGCTCTTTTGGAGTAGAGTTGTAGTGAACTGCTTAGGACAGGGCATTTTTCAGGGTGAAAGAGTAATCTGTGTGCAAACTGAAGTTGAGATTAGGTGTGGAGGTGAGATAGCTCAAGCCAGTACAGTTACCTGAGGGTAATATGTATGGCTTTTTGGAAGCAAATTCGTCTGTTTTATTATAGCATTGCTCTAGGTTAGTTGTCAGGGTGTACTGGAGGTTGATGAAAATAGATGACGCATACAGAAGTGTAGCAGGTAGGTAGATGCCAATGATGTTCATCATGCTCACTACTGTAGCAGCCTATAGGATATATTGTGCCAAGGATACAGCAACCTTCCAGTTTCCAAAAGCCTTCACCCCCCCACACTATCACTCTGGCTGTGTATAGGCTAAGCCCTTTTGGAGTGAACTGTATAAGCAGCCAGAGTGACAAAATCTTCAGAAATTTCTTGCTGCCTCGTGCAGATGCAACTCTGAAGTTTCTCAGGAACAGAAGTCGGTCTAAGGCATCTTTTTTGACAAATAAATACCCTTTGGGGAACCTTCTCACACTTATTTGTATTATTATTGCATATTTGGTATTTTATATATATTTTTGATAGAATTGCAGTACATCTGTTTAAGAATATTGGCTTTTTGGTAATGACAGAAGATATTTATTGAAGGACTGTTATTTTGATTCAGGGCATATTTATGGTTTAGCTTTTTTTTTTTTTTTTACATTTATTTTTCTTACTAGATTTTACTGTGCTTATATTTTGGAGAGTTGTGAAGTATACTGTACGGGCAGAAACTTTGTCTTGTGTTGGTGCTTATGTATTCTTCATGACAACTTATCTGATAGACTTTTTATTTAGCAGTTCACTTTGGAGAACGCATCTCTATTTATAATGGGATTTTTTTGTGTGTGTTGCCTGTGTACTTTATTATTAGTAGAAATTTGAGACTTTCTGAGTGGTTGTGTGTTACTTGTGTGCCCTAAGTGATGCACCGTGACAACTTACCTTTCAGCTGACTCCATCCAGTGCAGCTTACCAGCAATAAGGCTTCTTCTTTGGTTATAGCATGGATACTTAGTCTCGGAGAGACCTTTTCCCAATGTACCTAAAAAGAAAAGAATATTTAAAGCATGAGTGCTTGCCTTCAGCACAAGTTCAGTCGATGCCTTAGCTGATGGTGAGTGTCTATGCGGTAGCCATTACTGGTTCTTCAGACCCCATACTGGTACCTTGAATCCCTCTGATGTAACTTTGCCAGCCACTATGGACTGGAGGTCAGTTATGTCCTGTTTAGCTGTTCCAGTGTCTGATCTGGGCATGGGAGACCATTAGTTTTAGGTATGGGAGACACTCTGGGATGGTCTTCTTGGGGTGGCAGGGGAAAGGGACCTTTTGCATGGGATGATATGCCTTCCCTACTCAGTCTTCCTCCTAGGATTTGCTTGGAAAAAAAGAAACAAAAAGTTAATTATTGTGATAACAGAGAAATTGTATCTATCTGTAAAAATTATTTTCTTACCTTGGCTAGGATTCTATTGCAGAAAGTCAGTATTGGCTATTAATTGCCTCCTGCTCTACCTTATTCCTCCACTCACAATGATTAGGATTTTGTCAGAAATGGGGTTTTATCAACTGGGTGTTCAGTAGCCCAAGACTTGTGACTCTTTGGACAGTGAGCCTAAAAATATACAATTAAAGACTTTTTCCTTGTCTGAGACTGTCTGTCTCAGCTAAAAGATGTATTCTCCTGGGAACAGATGAATGCTTCACCTAAAATGAGCAGATAATATATGATTTATTAGAGCAAGATAACCCTCATACTGTCCCCATTCCTCCTGTTCCGCCAGCCTTGGAGGATGCCTTACATTCCACCTACAACTTTCTTGATTTCTAAACTGTCTAAAGTCTCTCAAACTAATACATTTCTTTTTATATTAGAGCTAATACTGCAGCCATCTCTCCTACTGTTCCTGTTGCAAATAGATCCTTACCCCCAATAACCCAGTTCTTGGGGATAAAGTTGCTAAACTTATAGTCAGATTGGGCAAGAGACGCTTATTCTTTTTCTTCTACTTTAACATTTAGAATACTCGGTTATCAAGGCTATGTGTGGACATTTATGCTGAAATATGCAAATAGTTTGAGAGTTTTCTGATCCACAAAGTCCTGAAGGTAGGACCTGTTTGAATCAGATTATATCTAACCTGACCAAAGTATCTAAACATGCCTTTAAAAATGTGTATGATTGTGCTGATTTTGTTTCCAAGGCTCCTGCTTTGGCTGTAGTCTTAAGAGTTGTCTGGATACATAATCAAAAGTTTTCAGATTATTTAAAGTCAGAAATTTTGAATTTCATGCATAACAAGGAGGTTTTATTTGGGCTTTCTGCTATGCAGACCCTCAAATAATGGGATGAGTAAGGTAGGTTAGTGCAAGGTTTTTCTAAGATTTTCCAGGTTCCCCGGTTCTTTCCCTCCAAATCCCCTGCCACCTTCAAAATACAAAGCAAATAGATGGCGCCACCTGCAAACAGGCAGACAAATAAAAAGAGATGACAGGAAGGGTCAGATAACAGTCCCCAAAAATAAGGGGCTTTTCCAAAAAAAGGCCAGGTACCAGTCTCTAAATGTCTATGCCAGAAATCCAGTCACGTTCCCTCTCCTTATCCTGTCCCAACATCTCTTCCACTTTCTCATAACCTAATTTTCAGTGCTCCTTTGTGGCAACAGATTGTCTCAGACAAATGGGTTTTGAAGGTGATCCAAGACAGTTGCAGTTAGCAATGGATAGAAAATACCCTCCTTTCAGGAGGATTCCTCTCTATCTTTGCAAACAAAATTGTTTCCTCAAGTGCTCCAACATATGTTAGAGGCAGGAGTCATAGAACATGTTCCTTCATTACAAATAGGCAAGGCTTTTACTCCGGAATTTTTCTGGTACCAAAGAAGGAGCACTTTTGGAGACCAGTATTAGACCTGTCTTTTCTCAATTATTTGTGAAAGTTCCAAATTCATGAGTCTGACCATTCAAGGAGTGTCAGATTTTATTCTGTCAGAGTGGTACACCTGATTTCATAGTTTGGACATTTTTTCTGCAAGATATGTCAACTTTGCCCCAGTATTTTTTACAGTGTGGTTTTCATTCACTCATGTATAGGATCATTACTTGGATTGTTCAGAGCTATTTTGTTTAACTTTTCTATTCAAAGTGATTATACTCTGCTTTTTGTTAAGGAACTTGGTATAAGAGGTGATACAGGGTTTGTGACAGGGTTCTAAAGTGCTGATCTGTACTGCCGCATTTTTTTCCAATGCAAGCTTTTTTGTGAGAAGAGGTATTTATCATACTCAAAGATGCTTACCATTATGTTGCAGTTGTAAATGACTTCAAGAGATTTGTGTGACCCACATTATCAGTTCTTTGCATTACCCTTTGGGCTATCCACTGCACCATGAGTGTTTACAAAGTGTCTAACACCAATGGTGGCCCATTGCAGACTGCAGGGTATCCCTATTTTTCCTTATTTAGATGACTTGCTTATCTGTACAAAGCTTTTTTCTGGATGTCAAGAATCCTTAACAAAGTTTGTTTTTCTCTCTTAAGCCATCTGGGATTCCAGATAAAATGTGCAAAATTCTTCTCTTATACCATCACATAGGATTGTGTTTCTAGGCTGCCTGATATTCACTATCATTCAAAATGCTTTCCTTCCTCAGGAGAAGGTGGATTTGTATCTGGAATTTCCTGAACTTTTCTCATCAATCTCAAGACTATTGCCAGAGAATTCCTCAGGATAGTAGGTCTAATGGTTTATATGATTCTCACGATTCCCTTCTCCAGACTACATTTGAGAAAGATCCAGTGGTACTCCAAGATCATGTGGATCCAACATTCTTATCCTCTGGAGCTTCAGATTACATTCTTGGGCTTTATAAAGTTAGAACTGTTTTGGTGGAGAGATCAGATAGCTCATAATTCAAATCTCCTTTTTTTCCATCTATCTCAGCACAATCTGTAATGGGAAAGTCCTCAGATTTTGCTTGGGGAGCAGTTTCAAAGGGGGTAAAAGTACAAGGACTGTGGGACAGTTCAGACACACAAATCATATCAGTGTCAAAGAAATGTTGGCTATGATTTGTACCATGAAGTCTCTACATCGTCTACCCATGTTCTCTGCAGCTCATTATTGACAATATCACAGTAATGTACATAAACAAGCAAGGGAGCACCAGGTCATACTCTTTGTGCCGGCTGATAGTGATTAACCATCAGGAATCTTACATGCCATCACAGCAAAATACAGTAGCAGATCAGCTGAGCAGCTCCTGGACAGACCCTCATGAATGGAAGATAAATTAAGTGGTATTCTAGAAACTAATCCAGATGTGGGGAACATCTGAAGTAGCTCTGTTTGTCTCCTTTCAAAACAGACAACTAAGCAAATTCTGTTTCAGGACACCTTGCATTAGGCCTGCAGAAAAGACGCTCTACCATTCCAATGGTTGGGGGTGCTCCTATATGCATTTTCACCCTTTCCAGTGATTTCCAGGGTAATTCTGAAGATTTAGATAGAGACTCCAAAAATTGTGGTGACTTCCTTCTCAGACAAAATTTGTTCTCCCTTCTTATGGAATTGGCAAGGGAGTATTACCTCAAGCTTCCTCACAGACTGGATCTTTTCACACAAGACAAGGAGAGTTTGATATACCCTGACCTTAACAACTTCAACTGAATGCCTGGAGGATTCAATCTTGATACTTTTTAGGGACTTTTTTTTTTGTGAGGATGTGTAGCAAGTACTGAAGGAGGGAAGAAAGTCTGCTACTAGAAAATTGTATATTGGCAAGTGGAAGGGATTTTCTTGTTGGTGCCAGCCAATAATCAGGAGCCTAGCAGGGATTTTGTACCTCTGGTGCTCAAATGTTTGTGTGAGTTATTATCCTCTGGCCTTTCATATTCCTATATAAAAATTAAGCTTGTAGCTATTTCAGCATGTCTGCCCATGAATCTTCACTGTTCCGCTCTGTTTATAGTGAAACAGTTTCTGAAAGGAGTTTTACACCCAAAACCTCCTCGTAAACAGGTTCTTCCTCCTGGGATCTCAATTTTTTGTGCTGGAGAAATTGAACCTGCCTGCCTGGCTGATTTGAAGTATATCATTTGGAAAATGGCTATTCTCATTTCTCTGGCATCTGCAAAAAGAGTATCTGAGTTGCAAGCCCTCATGGTGGTAGAACTCTATCTGGTATTCTTTAGGGATAGGGTTAGTCTGTGCACAAACCCTTCATTCATGCCTAAGGCTGTTTTAGAGTTCACTTTGAATCTAGCCAGCAATCTCCCTGTTTTTTATCAGGATCATAAAAACAAGGGAGAAAAGATTCTTCACACTCTGGATGTTCATTGGTAACTCAAGTACTTGATAGAACTAAGTCTTTCAGGAAAACTAACCAATTATCTATTTCCCATTCTGGGACTAAAAAAAGGTCAACCTCTGTCTAAACAGATTATTTCTAGGTGGTTGTCCTCTGTTGTTGTGTTTTGTTACTCTCACTATGGCAAAACTATTCCAGGCAGTGATGAGGCACATTCCACTAGAGTCTTAGCTTTTGTGATGACATACTAGAAAGGGGTAGATTCTAGAAGCATTTTAGAGGCAGTAACTTGGTCATTTATTCATACATTTAGAAAGCATTATTACCTGGATTTGTTTTCCAAGTCCAAAGCAGGTTTTGCTAGGACTATTCTGCAAGAGCTCCTGGACCTTTATCATTCCTCCACCCAGGTTGGACAAGGTATAGTATTCTTCCCATAGGCTACTACAGCAGTAAGAATGATAGACATGGTACAGTTGTGTAAGTTGTACTTGCCTATAACAGTAGCTTTTCATATTCCTCACTGCTGCAGTAGCCATACCCACCCACCATACTCCTTTATTTTATGTATAGTTGTTATATATAGTTCCAGTGTAGGGTATAAGGTTTGGATTTGTTGTTTATATCTTTATTAATTTCAGGAAAAAATATTGTTTTTATTTGGTTTGGCGCAAGTAAGTCCTGAAAGTGCTTAATCACTCTGGTTACTTATATAGGTCCCTTCAGCAGGGCTTAGCATATAGGCAGCCAGAATGACAGTTTGGGGGGGGGGGGGGGTGAAATCTTTTTGAAGCTGTTCAGATGCTGTTTTGTTGGCAGGATGTACCTCATAGGCTACTGCAGCAGTGAAGAATTTGAATAGCTACTGTTATAGTTAAGTGCAGCTTACACAACTGTACTTCATCCGGCTACATTCAGTCAGATATTGTTTGGCTCAGTATAACAGACCTAACTTCTGATGTGTTTTTTTATTGCTTGTTGGATGTGGAAGTTGAATGTCATGGAGTCATGTACTATAACACCCAACTCCTAGTAATTTTTAATTGGATGCTACATTAATGCTTCTGTTATTTGCAGAAGTGATTTGAAAGTTAGATTTGTATTTGGTATGCAAGGAGTGAAAAGGAGAAGCTTTATCTTTTTTGGGGTTTAATATTAGGTAGGATTTTACTAGCTAGTTTTCTGTGGAAGAGAATGAATCTTGTAAATGAACATTAAGCACTGGGCTGTTAATACCACTTTCAGGGTCAGAGATGCTGGGCACTGAATACAATAGCTAGGGATCTGATGTCCTTTTCATGCATTATTCAATTGATGGGCTCAGGATCTAACTCATCTGCTTCAATTAGATCATCAGATCTAAGAACTCTCAAGCTCCTCCATTTACCCATAATGCCCCACCAACCTAACATACCTCAGATCTTGTTTGCCACCATTAGCTTCAGATGCGGATCCATTTGCTCTCAAGTGTTTGGTTGTAGTTTTTTGAGTTTTCTCATTACTTGTTGGTTGTGAGTTAGTTTGTAATTCTAACTTTCATATTTTTTTCTGTCTTATTCCTCCGTCCCATAATCCTTAAGCTAAATATAGCTGTTTTCTTACTCTTTTTAACAGCACCATTATTGATATTCCTTCTTTACTCTTCAGAGTATTTCTGCCCACCATTGTTGGTAGTTTTCTCCTCTCTCTTTGTTCTATTTAAAATAATAATAATAATAGTAATAATTATATCTTTCTATAATTGCAGTTGTTAAAATCTTTTCTCTGCATAGTTTTCTTAGTGCTATATTCATGTTGTGGTGCTTTATCATGGCTGACAGGTCAACGGGATTCAAAAAATGCATTACCTGTTGGCAAAAGCTTCCCAACTCCAGTGCTCACAGGGAATGTGTTTACTGGCTAAGACTTGCTCAAATCAAAGTGGATTGTATGATCTGCTCTGGCTTCAATTCCAGGGCTTTAAGGGATCAAAGAAACAAGTTGACTTTAAGAGGCCTTCTTCCATCTACCTGTTCTTCCTTGGTCACTGGGGCTTAAACCCCAACCAAGAAGCTTAACAAAGGAAAAGGAGTCCTGTAGGAGGTCTCCTGATCATTCTTTAGCATCAACATTGGCTACTTCAGTGGAGCTGCCTGCAAAAGTGCATAAGAAACCAGATCCATTTAGAAGGCAGGATTTTAATGAGCTACGTAATGTTTGGATGACAATTGACTGGATAGATTATAAGTGATTTATAATATTCGCAAATAAAATTATGTCAGTATGGTTTGTGATATGTAATGTTTGCAACTAAAATTATGTTAATATGGTTTGTTTTCATTTATATAATGTATGAGTGTCTATTTCATACGAGATAATTTAATAAAGATGTTTCTTGTTTAAAAAAGAAAAAAAAATCAGATCCATCTGTCCTTCCTGGATATGACCATTTTGAAATCCAGGTCTCCACAGATCCATTCCCCGCTGCTTCTCTTGGATCCGGTATCATCTGGGCTCCCATCTCCTTTCCTGGAGGGATCTCCAAGAAGTCACTCCAGACCTCTGCCCAGCACATCAACTCTTAGGTCTTCCAGAAGTCTTTTGGAAGCCAATGTGGATAGGATGATGAGGAAATTCTTCAGAGCACAGATTCAGATGGAGTTCTCCCAGCTCCAACTCCCACCAGGTCTGCGAGCCATCCTTTGTCCCCTCCCCTTTTGATTTCTCCTTCTCCAGTCTGACCCACTGCTTTAGAACCTTTGGATCTGAGATCTCTGGGAGTGTCTTCATCAAATCTGAAGACAATCTGTTCTTCGACTCTGGTGGTCCCCATGAGCCGACCAGCACCAAGCCTTTTGGAGCCAGAAGACTGTCAGAGCCAAAGCATCTGTGCTGGATCCAGGGGGTGGTGAGTCAACTCCAAAGCTGTTGAAGCCATCTCTTTCCCTCGAGGGTGCGGGATAGCTCAGATCCAACTCCCTCCTCATGTGGAATGCTGGTGGGGTTGCAGGAGCTGACAGTCCCAGAGATTCCATCTCCGCTGCTGTCGACTTCTGTGTCCCCTAGGTGTTCTACCTTTGAGGTTGTGAAGAGGGCTTTCTACTTGGCTAGAGAAGAGACACCCTAACCCCCCCTCGGATCAAACAACCTTACCTCATCTGGTTCTTTGCTCTGAGCCTTGTCCATCTGTTCCACTTGGAGACCCAGTCAGAACTAGTGTCCAGCTGGTCCATCAGGACATTGTCATCTCTTCGGATACTTCTCCATAGCACCACACTGAGGAAGTCCCTCAGAAGAGAATGTCTAAGAGGTGGCACTTAAATTCCCCCAGGAATCTCTCACTGAGGCCACCGATTTTGATGAGGGAGAGGGGTCTCCCAGGTCACCACCAGAAAATGTCTCCTTTGAAGTCATCCTGAAGCTGCTGAAACAAAAAGGTGGCTGGTTCTCTGAAAACCTCTCCCAGGAGGAACTGGTGTTCCTGAAGGAATTTTGAGTCTGATCCATGTATTTCTTGGGTGACCGCCCCCCTGGCCAAGGAGCTCATTGTGCTTGTCTCTCGCCAGGTGAGGAAGGAGCCGGATACTGTAGTGCCAGTACCGGGAAGACCAGACAGAATTTTATCCCTCTCTAAAGACAACATATACTGGAGCAAGGAAGCCCCAGCTGATGCTACTGTTGTGGCTGCTGCCATAAAGGAAGAACTGGCAGAACAGAGTTCTTCTGTCCATACCTCTAACAGAGAGTCAAGAGCATTGGGCAGATTTGTGAAGCATGTGTATGCTTCAGCAACCTTTTGCCTCAGGTCACTGAATTACCTGGTACATTTCATGAGATTACAAAAAAGTCTGAGCAAGGAGCTTGCCAAACCTGTTTCCGAGTCCATATCATCTGAGGATGCAAAAAGAATCTCCCCATGACTGGCCACCCTTCAGTCCATCTCCCATGTTGCGGAAGGTATTTCATGGGATGCAGGTTCAGCCATAGCCATAGTCATCAGGAGGCATGCTTGGACACACTTATGTGATTTTGCAGAGCCCTTTAAGTCTTCGTTCATCAGTACACCCTTTGATGGAGCTTCTCTGTTCGGCACCATGGTTAAAGACACACCCTCCAGATGTGAACAATAGGGAAAGACCCTGTCTGACATGGGCATATGTTTTTCAACTCCTCTAAGATACTTCTCTAAGAATCAGTGAGGAGTTCGAATAATGTAGTTTAGGAAATCCCAGGTGGGAAACTTGAATGGAAGATACCTCCTTTACAGCAGAGGTGGCCTGCAGAATCATGGGGTCAGGGATTCCTTCTCAGATAAGCCCTGGCAGCACTCCTGAAAGGAGGCCTGACTGTTCCTAACTGGAGGCAGTCAGGGAACAGTTGTCTCTGCACCAGAGTGCCTGGGTATCCATTACAAAAGAATCATGGATGCAGAGAATCATATCCAGAGGTTATACAATATTTCTCCAGCCCCTCTCACCAATGTGAAGAAAATCCCTGATGTTCCACACAGTCAGAGGGAAGCAGCAAAGCTGCTAGAAAAAGAGTCATCTAAGAGGTCCCCCCAAACCAGAGAGGGTCTGGAACGTACTCAAGATTCTTCTTGGTACCAAAAAAGACAGGGGACTTGAGACCAATTCTGGATCTCAGCAAATGAAATCAGTTTGTACAGTATTAAAAGTTTCAGATGGCCACAGTCCAGTCCATTTAAAAGGATAATTGGATGTGCTTGACAGATCTTTAGGATGCGTACTGTCACATCAAAATGAAGAGGCACTCCTGAAGATACCTTTACTTCTGGCTGGAAGAGTCATTATCAGTTCATAGTACTGCCCTTTGATCTCACCACAGCTTTGAGGGTGTTCACCAAATGCACGGCAGTGGTAGCAGCTCACTTGAGACCGCTGGGATTCTGGGTGTTTCCATATCTAGATGACTGACTTCAAACTGCCCGAACCAGGCTTCGACTTTTACAGGCAAGCGATTATTTGCCCCAGTTGTGTGTTCACCTGGGAATCGTGGTAAATTACAACAAATCTCAGCTCACACCTACACAAAGTGTGGAGTTCATAGGTGCTCTTCTGGATACAGTCATTCAGATAGCCACTTTTCTTTCTAATGAATACATGCACTGAGGTCCCAAGTCAGGAAAGTGATTCAGAGTTCTTCTTTTCTGGCCCAATTAATAGTACAAGCCCTGGGTCAATGGCAGCAGTTATCATCCTCATTCCAATGGTCAGGTTCCACATGTGGATACTTCACTGGACTCTGTCAACTCAATGGTCCATTCTTCAACATCCATTAACTGTACTAGTCAAGATCACACAAACATGCAAAAGACATCTTCATTGGTGAATTCATTCAAACCAACTCTGCAAAGGCCATCCATTTGTTCTTCCCATGCCCAAGGCTATGGTAACCATGGATGATTCCCATTTGGGGCCATTATTTGAGAAGGGCAGTCCAAGGTACGTGGTCCTTTCAAAAGTCCAAGATGCATATCAATGTTCTGGAGATGAGAGCAGTCCTCCTAGCGTTGCAGGCCTTTCAAGACATTCTCCCTTCTGTGATAATCGCCATACAGATGGACAATATGTTAGTGGTCTGGTATATCAGCAAACAGGGGGAATCAGATCTTACCCTCTTTGTCAAGCAGCTATGACAGTATGGCAATGGGCGATTTCTTCCAGTCACTTTCTAATAGCAGTGCACATTTGGGAAAATCCATCATGATTGCAGACAAACTAAGCTGGTCCATTATGATGCCTCACAAGTGTCTCTCAATGTCAAAGTGATGGAGATAATTTTCCATGAATGGGGCCAGACATACTGCGACCTATTCGCTTCTCCCCTAAACAACAAGTGCAGCAGGTTCTTTGCCATGATCCCTCCAATAAGGAAGTCACCGAGAGATGCTCTAGTCCATGACTTACCCTCCAGTCTTCTTTATGCTGACCTTCCATTACCTGTCATTCCCAAATTCCTACAGAAAGCATTCTGGTTGAAGAGCACAGTTATCATCATTGCACCCTTCTGGCCACATCAGATGTGGTTCCCCTCCACTAGCCTCATCTTCTCCATCCCACCCTGGACACTGGATCCCACTTTAGACCTTCTCTCTCACCCAGCAGGTATAACTCATCTGGACTTAACAGGCCTCAAACTGACCCCATGGTTTCTCCAATTCTGTTGATTGCTAGACTGTCCAGGCTGTCTGTCCTCCTTGGTATGTCATATACTGGTAGCATCTCAAAAAGCTTCAACTAGAAAGGTTTACAAAAGTAAATGGAACAGTTGTTTTTTTTTTTCTGGGCCCTTAGCAAGGACCTGGACCCTATTTCAGCACCTGTTCCTTCTATCCTTGAAATTTTGACTTTAATTTTCAATGAAGTCACTAGTTTCTCAACCCTTAAAGTGCAAATGGCTGCCATTTCTAATTTCCACCTAGACAAAAATAATTCTACCTTAGCTTCTTCTAAACTTTGTAAAGCCTTTATCGAGGGAACCTTTTTACTTAGATCCCAGTTAAAGGATCCTAACTCTCCTTGGCATTTATCTATCATACTTCAGGCTTTAACACAAACTCCTTTTGAACCTTCAGCCAAAGTAGAACTATTTTTTTTATCCAGGAAAAACATCTTTTCTGGCCACTGTCACATCAGCTAGAAGAGTATCTGATATCCAGACTCTGTCTTCTAAGCCTCCTTACCTGTTTTTTTCACAAATACAGGGTATCCTTGTGAATAAATCCATATTTTTGTCTAAGGTAGCTTCTAAGTCCAGCCAGGTCATTAATCTACCAGTGTTCATTCCAAATTATTCAAATAACGGGGGGTATATGCTCCACCTTTTAGATGTGTATAGGCAACTTCACTTTTATCTTCACAGAACCAAGGAATTCAGGAAAGCCGACCAGTTATTTGTTTCATTTTCTCCTAACAGATTGGGCAAACCAATAACCAAAGTTACAGTGTTCAAATGGTTAACAGAATGTATTTCCTTTGTTTATGCCTAAGTCTCCTAGAGCTCTTGCCACGAGGTCTATGGCAGTTTCTTCAGCTTTCTGATCAAGAGCTCTTCCCTAGATGACGTGTGCAGCTGCAACTTGGACTAACTCTCATACCTTTATTGCTCACAATAAATTAAATTTGATTTCTAGGAACGGAGCAGCCTTTGACTCTGCAGTACTTCAGAATATCCTTTTACAGTAGCTGGGGACTCTGTCCCATCAGTTGAGGAATGAATGAAAAGGACAACATCAGATAAAAAAGTTATGTACTCACCATAATGATAATGTTCCATCTTTGTTGTTCATTTTCATTCTTGCTCAACCTCCCTTCCACCTACCCCCTTCCTTTGCTTCTGAAAGACCTAAGAGTTGTACAGGAACCTCTGTTCTTTGTTTGAGCTCCAGCTTCCTTTTTTCTTTCCTGCCTCTATTAATTTATATAAGGAGTTGATCCTTTATATCTAGGGGCACCAAACTCGATCTGAGGTATGTTAGGTTGGTGGGGCTTTATAGGTAAAGGGAAGAGCTTGAGAGTTCTTGGATCTGATGATCAGGTTGAAGCGGCCGAGTCGGATCCAAGTAGCAGATCCAAACCCATCAGTTGAGGAAGAATGAAAATGGACAACTCAGATGGAACGTTATGATGAGTACATAACTTTTTTATTTACCACAGTAAAAATCACGAATATTTGTCAGAACTGCAAAATCTATGCAGCTAATTTGTTGAGGCACAGGTGTTTGCACAGCTCAGGATACTTGCACATATCTGAGAGCAGTCATTGGGCACTGGCCGTAATAGCTATAACCTTTAAAAGCAGAATAATCACTAAGCAATACCATGGAATAGGATACAAGTGCACCCAATCAGAGCAATTTTTAGGCACTGGTCCCTGAATAATAGAGTCAGCTAAAAGACAATATACTGTACACTAGGAGTATAGCAAAATTTCAGTTTAACCTAGTGTTTGCCTGCCCACACACACACACACACACACACACACACACACACACACACACACACACACAGTAGAAGAGATACAGAGCACTACACACTACAAAACATATGGTAGGAATTAACCAAGGTTTGCCAAGAAAGATGAATAGTGATTTGCCTTTTGGCTGCTACCTGGCTACTATTACTGCTGGTCTCACTGCAGCTACTTGCAGCTATGAATCAATGTCCCTTTGCTCCTTCACTCACCAGGAGCAAAACATTAACACAAATCCCAAGTTGTTTTCTGAGAAACAGTTGAGATGCTCTTTGATAATTAGCAGTCTTGTCCAAGATGTCACAGGGGTCTGTAGCTTTGCTGTAAATTTCTCCTTTTAGATGTTCTGGGTAGCACAACAGATAGCTAAGCTGCACAACAGATCAAAATTTAAACTGATGAGGTTTCCACCAAAATGACAATCAGACCAGTCAGGGAAATCCCAAACACACGATTGCCCAGCAAGAGACAGTCAGGTGTCAATGCCTCCATGCTCTTTCTCACACTAAGAGAAAAACAACCAGTTCCAAACTGGTTCTTGAAAAGTGGTCTGTAAGCTGTCCAGTGATCACAGTCTTGTCACAGATGTTGCAGATTTTAAAAGTTAGCTGGAAAAAATATGGGGTCACTACTCTTATGTAGTGTGGTGTGCATTTGATTTGGGCAGTGGCAGCATCTTTCCCTTTCATTCCCTTAATGCTCAGTTTATTACAAAAGTTTAGGGAGTACAGGCCAAGAATGCTACTGCTCACACCAGTTTTGCCCAAACAACACTGTGTTTTCCTTTTGCTGAGCCTAGCAAGGGAAGAACTGAATATGCTACCTCGACATTTTGACCTCCTAATCCAGAACAGGGGGTTGACCATCCTATCAGCCTTGTGGACACAAAGGCTGACAGTGTGTGGATGATCTAGCACTCATCCCTTCCTGGCACATTTTCTGAGAATATCATAAGAAAGGCCAAGAAATAACAACATGAGAAAATATTATGTGTTAAAGTGGAAAAGGTTCTCCCATTGGTGCTATGACAGAGGACAGGACCCAGTATCAGCACAGGTGTCTCTTTTCCTCACCTGCAGTCAGACATATACAAAGCAGGGTTGTCTTTTGCCTCATTAATAGAACTTGTTTCAACTACCTCTGCATCTATGCCATTAGAACCCTTCCCTCCACCCAACACACACACACATTTTTATTCAGACTTGCCAGTGAAACAATTCCTTAAAGGGGTTTTACATCTTAGCTCACCCAAAAATGAGATTGTTCCACCATGAGATTTTAGTTTAGTGTTGTCAAACCTTACTCTACACCCTTTTGAGCCAGCTGCTTCTAACCCAATCAAGTTTATTTTAGAAGACTGACTTTTTGTAGTTTTAATTTCAGCCAGGTGCATTTCAGACTTGCAAGCTTTCTTGTGCAAGGGAACACCTCTTAGTGCTCCTCAATGACAGGGTCACCCTACATACCACCCCTACCTTCATGTCAAATGTAGATTCAGAGCTGTAATTAAACCAAGTCATTCATGTACAGATTTTTGCCTCATATTTTTAGTCTGTCTGTCACAAACTTTGTAATTTTCTGGCAAATCATTGAGAATTAAAATCACTAAATAATGACATGCATTTGCTTTTCAGACTTCATAGCCTTTAAAAACTGCATACTAACACAAATCCTGTTATACTATCAACTTTTTAAGTTTATAACAGCAATAATTAAAATCTGTCCCTATTTTGGGCCTTTGTCTCCCCATTATTTTAGATTTTGTGTACATTTCTTGGTACCAGGTAAAGAAATATGGTGACTACAAACGCCATTTTGAAGCAACCACCTGGTCATCTGTCCACACCTTTGCCAGGCATTACAACTAAGCCAGTATTTCTAGAGCCAGGGCAGGATTTGTTGTGACCATTTGGAAGGGCTTTGTGTCCTCTGTCTCCAGAACAGTCCAGCCATCATCTTTTTCCATAAGCTCTGAAAGTTATTCTAAGGTTCACTCCTGCAACAGTGAATCACAAAGAACATAGTGCCGTACTATTTCCTCCTGTCGCCTTCCTTCTCCCTGTACCATTGGTAGACATTTACACTGGGATGGGTACCCAAATTACACTCCCTCCTCCCTCCTTATTGCGTCCCTCCAGATCAGGTATTCCATTTCTAAGAGGTAAACAGCAACCTGTAGGTGCAGGCATGGGGGCATTCTGGGTGTGCTCTTCCACCTGGAATGCGTCATGCTGTGGCTCAAAAGAGCAATTCCTGAACGTTCTAGTATAGGAAAGACATTAAGATGGTGCTGGCCATCCACCCTTTATACCGCCAATGCCTTGATGTTGTTAGGGGATGGAGTCTGCCAGGCTTGGAGGATGAAGGATAAAGCTCTGGTATTCAGGGCAGCTATTGGGGTCCTATAAGCCAGAATCCTAAGAATTAGTACTGCAACAGTGAAACTACTCAGACATCTACACATATAGTAAGTTCCTACACAACTTTACTTTTACCATGACATTCTCTTGTCTCTGTTATTAGGCACTTATCCTATTTCACTGATTTGTAAACTCAAATTTAATGAAATTCAGTTTTGGCTGTTTTTTTTTTTTTAATTTTGTATTTGTTTTTTTTTTTCAATTAGTTTCCTTCAGTAGCCCTTTCATTTTCATGATCTTATTGCAGTCTTTCCTCCATGTCTATTAATCTTTTCCAAAGCATGTCATATTTTTAAGTACATTTTCAAAAAATGTTCAAAGTTTAGTACTGTCATGTTAGAGATGCATCAGGTCTACTGCTGTATTACTCCAAGTCTTGCTTGTTTAGTAAGTTTGAATGGAATTGCCTTCATCTTGTCCATATTGTCTTTTTATTCCAGCAATATTAAGAGATTCTGTGCGACTAGGAGAGTGGCCCTGAATCGAGAGAGGTTCCAATAGTTCATGCAGCACCCTAATCCCTTGTAGAAAAATGGGGTAAGGTGGGTTGAAGATGATGGTGATGATGATGAGTATCATACCCTTCTCAAAGCAGTGTGTGTCTGGGAGACTCTTCCTTGCTGTGAAAGCATAGTCTTGATCCTAAGTGAGATACCCATCTCACTGATGACTACTTGCTGCAGTTCTGATTTACCATCTGGGAGTCATAGTTTCAAGTGTGTTCCGTTATTGGTGACATGATGCAGAGGGAGTTACGCCCATATACAGAGGCAGAGGCATAGCTGGAGAGATGCATCTCACTCTCATTACCTTAACTGTCTGAGCCATATGTAGAGCAACTACTCTTTATTCTCAGCATTCTTTGCACCAGCATTTTTACTCTATCTAGATCCTGTCCAGCTTTGTGTAGAAATTAGTAGTTGCCTTCCATTAGCCTGTAACTTTGCCTGCAAATAGAACAACACTACAATCTTCAGAACATCTCCTAGAAAGCTGCTACTTTTCATAAACAACTATATGTCAGTTACATGCTGTTTCATCTTCATTACCATTTTTTTTTTTGCATTTGTTCTCTACATTCTTTTTACTTTAGTATTTCTAAAGCTGACAGTAGTTCTGTTCTGAGATAGGAATTCCTGTATTCATTAGTATTTGCCTTATTTGCTATGGTTAAAATTTCAGTAATTGAAAGGATTGAAGCTGCTTTTTCCTTTGGATGTTTAGTCTTCAATGCCTTGGTAATTTCTGTTTTCTTGCCACAAAACATTAACTTCTGTGTTCTGTAAAAACAATTTGTATAGATGTAAAATTAGGTAAGAATGCAGCAGAATGTTGGCAATCCAATAGGGAAACACATACAATTTCATTCACAATGCTATAAATTCCATTTATTTTATTTGCTTGTTAACAGGGCAAGTGAACTGGTTAACTGCATACCCTTTTTGGTCATGACCAAAACTAGAAGAACAAGGGTAATAACAATATGTATGGAGAGTTTACCATCCAACCAGCATGTTTTGGGAAGAAACTAGAATACCTGGAGAATGCTCACACAGACAACTGAAGAAAATGCATACTTTACATAGAACTGAGATGTGAAGCAAAAATCTTTAACCCCTGAGCCACCACCATGCACCAGATCACCAATAAATAGAATGAACAGCCAGAAGTTACCATTCTAATACAGATCTCATTACTATATTTTTAAACATTTTATAACACTCTATTAAGAAATCTTCCTCACTCTGAATTTACTCCAACTGCACAGTTAATTGGTAAGATCTGATTCCAAATACTCAACATTCTTCTTACAGCACTGCTGGCCTTGATTTAAAATGTTATTTCTAATTTGGTATAGTTATTTAAACTGTAGATATTTTTGTATTTTTTTTTTGAAGATTGTAAAATTATTGTTCTTAAAATTCATAATGTTTTGGAGCATTCCTCCCTGGGCCTCTGCTGAAAATAGGCACCTACCCAGTCAGACTTTCCCGGTAATCAAAAGTCAATAATTTAAATAAAATAAATAAAAAAGGCTTTTGACTGTGTAGGGTTGTTGTTGTGTCTTTCGGCTTTTCCCGGTTAGGGGTCGTCACAGCAGAACTCCAGTCTGCTAATGATTGGCAGTAGATTTTTACATGACGAGTTGCCGGCCCTGATGCACAACCTTCAACGAAGGTACACCCATTCACACATGTCTTCGCACAGAAGACACTCTAGCTGAGAATCGAACAAGACAACGTCTTACTGTGAGGCGACAATGCTACCGCAACACCACCACGACTGTGTAGGGTAAACTTCAAATACATAATTAATAATAATAATAATAATAATAATAATAATAATGATGGTAAAGCTGTAAAGTATGTGAAATTCTCACAGAACTTTGTTTTTTGTTGCATTGTGCAGTGCACCAGAGGGAGTAAAAGCAGCGTGCAACATCCATAAAATTACTGTTTTATCATTTATGTTTATTTACATTTCAGTGGCTGGGTAAGCACACAGCATAGTTGCCTGTATATAGCATTTAGAGCATAATGCCACACAGTATTTGGAGAAATGATAGTGTGCTGGAGATTTGGCAGGTGCTCACTGTGTAGCCATTACATTTAGTAAACAATCCAGAAATGCACAAGGTGGATTACAGCAGAATTTTTCTATTATGTTTATTGCAGGAGGCAGGAATTAAGCCAGAAGCCTATATTGTAATGCACACACAAGGCTGTAGCCAGGTATACACTATGTAAGTCATGGTATTTTTAAGGTGCTGCAGTTTGCTTGACCCAGTAGGTTGTTCTGCCATTGAACATTCGTAATATAATTAGCGGTACATTTACCTGGACATCCAGTGACTTTTCTGTATTGCTTATCACAGCAAGGCATTATGCAGCTTTAGAACATGTAAGACATAACATATGGGGCCATCAGGTGGCATAAAATAAAATAAAAATATATTAATTGCGCCAAGCTGTTTCTGGTGTAACTTGCAGTATATTATGTTGCTGCCTTTCTGATTAAAGATCAATCTGCATCGAGATCCAGCTATCTATTACATTTTTAAATTTTGCATTTAGAGTATATGCCACAGACAAAATTATATTTTCATGGAAGTCAAAGAGTAATGTGGAAGCCCAGTATACAAATCTAAAATCAGTATGTGTGACGCTTCATTGATAAACATGAGAAAAAGCAAGACTTTTGAGTGCCATTTTGTACTAAATTATGATTTCATATACATTATTTTATAGTGTTAAATTTCCATGGTAACAGATGACAATATTAGCAGGGTTCACATGTAACCGGCTCTCTTTGCTCCTTATTTTGGCTCCACACTTACTTTTCATCTGTTTTTTTAAACATTTTTGTGTACTTTTTATGAATGTACCAGTACATTAGAACATATGTAACCATGCATTTTGTTTCTTTTTGGGTTATTCAGGAAATCTAATTCCAAGACACCAACATATCTTCAGGAGTAATCAGTTCTTTCATGGAGTCAGCATTCCTAAACCGGAACCAGAAGATATGGTAAAGTATACTATATGCTGGATTCACATCTTATTGAATTTGCAGCTTAGCACAGTGCTTGATTTTGTGTAGCTTAAGAATGTATGGGTTATCCAAACACTATCCGCCTTTTAGATATGCAGATGCAAATGTCAAAATCATCTAGATTGTGTTTTCCTTGATGTTTCATTTATTTATTTATCTATCCTTTTTGTTAACTGGGTTATTTCCACTGGTCTAGTAGCCTCTTTTCAGAGAAGACCTGAAATAGCATTTGTACTACTAGGGAAATTTGGCCAGGGCATCAGGGAACTTCCCCTACTCTTGGTAGTAGGGTGGAAGCATTTGTGTGTAACACAATGGACTTCCTGTTCCTTTTCCTGTTCCAGGTATGGAGGTGGCCTGGAGAAACAGGGAGAAAACATGGTTGATTCAGCTTGTGCTGAAACTGGAATGAGAGTTGCTGAAAATATAGTTGAAATGGTAGAATCCCTATCAGAAGTTTTTTCTGATGATGTGGGTGCAGAAAAAAACAATGACTTGGAGAAAAAGGAGATTGTAGCTGAAACAGAGATGGATTCAGAGTAGGGTTACCAGATACCTGCGAACCCAAAGGAGAACACCGAAGGTCATAAAGGAGGACAAAGCCATGAGAAAGGAGGACAAAGGAGAATGCGTCCTGTTCTGCTCATGAAAGACAGTGTAGTGCTGGTACAAATAATTCAGAATGATTGCAGAACTTCATTAAACCCAATATGAAATGCATCAGCCAGATTAAGAACTACTTCCTTTTTCAAGTAGTAGCTGATGGCATTGTAACATTTTATGGGATTTTTGAAATACTGTACAGCTTTCATGCTTACATTTAATATTACTAATATGAAGTCACATACTTTATTTTCATGGGTGGTAAGTTAGCCGCACATAAAAGACCCCACATATATTTATCTCAGGAGCAAGTTTGCTTTCATCAGCTAACATCCTACATACATATGAAATCAGATTCTTTATTACATGTAATATGAACTGAAACATATTTAAGGGGGTTGTGTATGTGATCTTATCCTAAAATTTCCATTGGTGTATTTTGTAAGCCAAATTTGAATTTAATGGTTTAGATGTGCTGAGAAAAATTATGGCAGTGTCATTTAATTCATTTCATTTAATTCCACAGCAAAAACACTATTAAAGCTGTGGTCAAACAACATGCCTCTATTTATTCAAGTGAGACAAAATTCGATTGTCATTTTACGAATTCTGCAAAGGACATTTTTTTAATTTTAAAGTAGTTTGGAATGCGTTGGTGTGGCCTGCACTGATTTTGTGATTCTGAGGTGTAGCAGTTGTGTTTTGTTGAAAGTGACATTTACCATTTCTGTGTGGTTCTTCATTGGTGGAATTTTTGTACTTGCGTAAGAGGCTGTGAGGAGTGGAGGGGAGTATGCCACTTGCCAAAAAATGTTTTTCTATATTTTACAATTTTTGGTGAAACTGCATTCCTCCACAGAGTAAAGCAGTTCTATCTGTTTTGTTTCATTCACAATTCTGATTTTTTTTTTACATTACTTTATACAACAGCAAGTGACAAATGCCTTAATGTGGAGACTTCACTCAAAAACTGGCAGTCTGTGATAGGGAGATCTAATTCTGAAAATAATATTCCTTAGCATCCTGATAACGGAACAACTTGTGTTAGACCTAATCAGAAATAGTTACGTTCTGCACACTGTTGTCTGTAATGCCAGTAAAAACCACTAAAACACAAGCTGTTTCAAGGACACCACAGCACAAAGTTGTTGTTAAAGGAGCAAATAACCAACAAAGTGGTACCACAAAGAAAACAGTTTTATTGCTTAAACAAAAAAAAACAGGTTAGTGTTCAAAACTTTCCATATATGCTTTTGCCCCATACAAACATATAAGGGATTTTGTCAGAACTGAATTAGACTCCTCTTATAAGTGTTTTTTTTATATCCTATGTCACATATTACAGTTAGTTCATTCAATAATGTTTAAAAAATATTTAAAAAATTAACGTAATGACAAAACTACATGTAATAAAACAAATTTGCACTGGAATAAAACCTGTTGTTGAAAATAGTTATCTAACCACTGTTAGATAATTGTGTCTTTTACAGATATCTAAGAGGCGACCTTATTCAGGTATATAGGGCATTTAGTGACAACTATCACTGGAAATGTTTGAGGTTAACAAAAGTACTAGAGAATCATCAGACAACCTATGCAGAAGATTATATAGGAATAAGAAGTGTACTAATTGGTTTTCTGCCAGAGTAGCTGATGCATGGAAAAGACTACCAAATTACATTAAAGCAAGTACTAGTTTAGATAGTTTTAAGAATAGCCTGGATACTTATTATAGGGACAAGTGTTTTGGTATATTGGCAAGCTAGAAGGGCATTAATGCCCATGTTTAAAATATTTATATGTATGTATGTACTGTTAAAATATGACAGGAATGAATGCATTAGGTAGAAAATAAAAAAATAGGTCTGTGCAACTGATGTACAAAATGGCAAACCACCTGAATCATTCAAATCAAATATGAATTATAAAAATTACAAAGTTTATATATTCAACATATTAAGAACATCAAAACTGTTGATGTTAAAAATAATATACCAAATAGATAAATGAATATTCATTTTATGACAAACAATATATTAGACTGTACAAATGCTGTAATAATTTGGCAGCTCTTTAACTTTAGGATAGGTGTAATAATAACTTTCTCATTAATACCAAAAAACAATGTTTGTTAAGACACAGCTGTCAGTATAACTGCTTGTATTCTGCGGTGGTCTCCCATGCTGCTTACTGACACAGGGGGCACCTGGACTGCTGTACAATAACATTTCAATGTGTAATTACATTAAGCTGGTAGTTTGCTAATAAGTAAAACACATTTAAAATCTGTATTAATTTAGATGCTTAACTGCAAGCATCTTATAGCAGAATAGCAGAAAAGAACCTCCCTTCCAGTGTGTTAAAAAGGAGAATCAGCAGTCCCCAAAACACATTGCCTCCCTAGTATCTGGTTAAATCCTGCCAGTTTATAATACATAAAAAAAAAAAGTCACCAGGCCCTTAAAACTTTCACACATAGTATTAGTAACTGGTTGACCCTGCCAGGAAAAAAATAAATAAAGTATCTGGTCGGCACTGCCAGAAAAAAATAAAAAGTACTTACCTTGAACGAACACCAGTTAAATAGTCGACCCCTGTTTCTCCGCTCTCTTGCTCTCTCCCTCCCAACTAAAGCATGGGAAGAGAACGTGAGAGTAACAGGACTAATCAGTAGCCATGTCACGAACACAGATTATGTAACAGATTGCTGTCTTCACAGTCCTGTCAGCCACGGTCCTATTACACGAACTGCCAGTGTCCTTGTTTGTGGATTTTAATAAAAGCAGAAATGATGAATCATTTATTTGTTTATAACTGAAAGTACTGATCAGAGGAAATGGTGCTAGTGGTGTTTGTTTTGGATGGGTGGAAAGTGCAGAGAGCATGTGAAATTTGCCTGGTGACATACAGTTGTCTAAAGTCACAGACTGTGCAGTAGCTGAAGAGAGAACTCTGGTTTTGTTTGTTTAACATGTTGCTAATATCTGGGGGAGGAGAATTGGCACTTGTGAAGCGTCTTGTACACATTGTGCATATTATTAAGATGTTAGGTTGTCAATCTCGCCTTCATTCTTGCTTGATGGGTTCGGAGCCGATCCCTCGGCTCCGACTCGGCACTTGCTAAGCTCGAGAGTCACTTTTACCAGCTCGAGGCAGCCCCATATCCCATGATGCAAGGCGGTAAGTACCCAGATCTCGTTTGCCGCTTCGCTTATGAGGTCCTCCTTTTACCAGCTCCTGGTAAGTGATTTACTAATTCGCTAATTTAGCCCCTTTTAACTTAAAAACCCTTTATTGTTAGTTTTATTTAGTTTTAAACATATTCTGACAGAAATTTGTCTGTCTCTTCTTATTTTTTTAGTCAGACTTTTCCCATCCCATCCCCCCCCTGTTAGGGTGTGTGTGTGTGTTTTTTTAGTTATACCTTTGGGTATATTTAATTTAATTTTTTGACTGGTGTGTGTGTCTGTGTTTGCACCATGTCAAAAGAAAGGGTCTCAGGCTTTAAGAAGTGTGACTCGTGCTGTCAGAAAATGTCTCTGACAGACGGTCACACTTCTTGCCTGTACTGCCTGGGGCCTCTTCACCTGCAGGACTCCTGTGCTATTTGTCATTCTTTCAGCCAGAGAGTCCTGCAGGAAAGAAGGAATAAGTTGATACTGAGGGGCCTTCTTAAGCCGGAGGGCTCTCCGGCTAAGTCGGCTCCATCCAAGACTACCAAGTCTTCCAAGGCCCAGGCTTCTGTGTCAAAGCCTGCGGCCTCGGCTCCGACTTCGTTCTGAGTCGAGATCGGCTCCGGCTGGAGCCGATTCTGGCTTAACAAGCCTTCGGCACCGATGGCTATCGGTGCCGAATCTGCATCGACCACCGTGTCGGCTCCGATCGGTTCCGACCACCATGTGGCTCAGGCATCGGTGTCGGCTCCGATCGGCTCCGACACCGTTACTTTTGTGGCTGTATCGGCTCCGGCTGGAGCCGATGCATCGAGGTTACCTGTCGGCTCCGATAAGTTGTCGGCTCCGACAGGTTCAATAGCTTTATCGGTTCCGATGGCTCCTTCGAGGAAGAGGTCTAGGTCTCCTTCCTTGGAGCCGATACTTTCGGCTCCGGCTTCACCTCTCCTCTCGGAACGGAGCCATCGGAGCCGATCTTCAAGGTCATCCAGGCTTTCTGACCATGACTTAGAGAGTGGTCAGTAGATTACTTAAGTCACAGGCACTGGCCCAAATGTTACATAGTCCGTCTCAACAGGCGACTATTGGTCCACACCCGTTGCAGTTCCTCCTTCAACTCTACCCAAGAGCTTGGAGTTGGAGTCTTCGGGAATGGTTACTGCTACGGCTGAGGGACGGATACCCCTTCTGTTCCTTCAGCCTCTACTCTTATCTCCTCTTGAGACCTTCCTTAGAGGGATTCGGTGGCCAGGCTTCCATGGTCTCCTCCGAGGGGTGAGTGGCATCGGACCCTTGTCGAACCCGCTCTTCCCCTTGGAGCCTCGGCCTTGGTGAGCTCGGCTCCGACATCTGCCTCGGAGACTTCCCTTTCGGTGGTCCCTGGAGTTCCTAGCTCTTCGGAACGGGTTCTCTCGGACCTGCCTGGGAGGAGCATTCGAGGTGATGAAGAGTGTGCTGGCCACTGGTATCAGCCAGCAGTCTGTTCCCTTAGCTCCTCCCTCTATAGTGCCTGTTGACATCTCTGCCACTTCTCTTGCTACAGGACTCAGAGATCCTCCGCCTCAGGTTTCCCCATTGGGAATTTCCCCTCTTCGAGGATTCTCCTGATGTTTCGGGAGATCCTCCTAGGAAGAGGACTTGTAAGAGGAAACACGTAGACTCCCCCGAGTCTATCACTTCAGATACTGACTTTGATGAGTCAGAGGGATCCCCAAGATCCCCCTCTGAGGATGTCTCCTTCTCAGACATCCTAGAACTCCTTAGACAGAGGGGAAACTGGCCCACCAATAATCCCTCTGAGGATGAGTCAGTATACCTAGAGGCGTTTGGATCTCGGCCCTCCACCTCCTGGGTGTCTCTGCCTTTCGACCCCCTTATGCAGGTTATTGCCCGAAAGGTGTGGGCTGCTCCTGACTCTGTAGAGCCAGTCCCTAGGAGGCCTTCAAAATTTATCACTGCCCCGTGTGACAAGCAATTCCTCACTAAGGGTGTCCCCGCTGATGCCATGGTGGTGGCTGCTGCCACCAAGAAGGAACTTGCAGATCCTTCTGTACCCGTCCATCCTCCTAATAAGGACTCTAGGACCATGGATAGGTACGTGGCGGATGTTTTCCTCAGCGACCTTTGCTATGCGTTAAGCTGAATTACCTATGTCACTTCACCAGACTCCAAAGGGATATCCTTAAGGAGCTAGGTGATGTTGTTCAGGATCCTACAGCTGCAGGAGCTCAGGAGAAAATTGCTTCGCAGCTAGGAACCCTTAATTCCATTGCAAACTCCTCCATGCGGCTAATATCATATGCTGCTGATGGAGCTAGTAGGGCCGCAGGTACAGGTGTGGCTCTTAGGCGCCAAGCCTGGATGCGGCTATGTGACTTTGCAGATCCCTTTAAGGCGTCCTTCACAAATTCTCCCTTTGATGGGTCAGCTTTGTTTGGCCCTCAGGTGAAGGAAACTTTGACCAGGTGTGAGCAGGACGGCAAGACTCTTTCTGCCGTGGAGTCCGTTTTCCACCCCTTCTAGACCTTACCCCAAAGGACAGAAAGGTGGCAAAATGTGGTTCCAAATCCCAAGGAGTCACGCCGATTCACGTGGTCAGTTTACCCCTAGAGGCAGAGGGGTAACAACAACAGACGCTCTAGAGGCAGAGGGGTCCAAAAACCAGGGAAACAGAGAGCCTCTCTCTGACAAGCCCTTTCAGCATCCCTGAGATGTTGCCCGGCTGTCCCTCCTTGGAGGCAGTCGGGAAGATTATCACTGTACCCAGAAGCCTGGCATTCCCTCACTCAAGACAGATGGGTACAGTCGATCATATCCAAGGGTTACATAATTCCTTTCGAGGAAAGTCCTTTCCCCTCAAATTCCCTTCCAGATGTACCACCGGTCTAAGGGAAATTGCAGAGTTAGAAGTCTCAAAACTACTGCAAAAAGAGCCATTCAGCCAGTTACAACAGACCATTCAGAGCCCGGAATCTACTCAAGGTTCTTTTTGGTCCCCAAAAGACGGGAGACTGGAGACCAATATTGGATCTCAGCAGACTCAACAAGTCTGTGAGGAAGACAAGATTCCGAATGGTCACTCTTCAGTCAATTCTGCCCTTCTTACAGAAGGACAACTGGATGTGCTCAATAGATCTTCAGGATGCGTACTATCACATCAAAATTCACAGACGCTCCAGGAGATTTCTCCGCTTTCGGCTGGGGTCCAGTCATTTCCAGTTCAGAGCCCTGCCCTTTGGTCTCACTACAGCCCCCAGAGTGTTCACCAAATGCATGGCAGTGGTCACTGCTCACCTGAGACGTCAAGGATTCCAGGTGTTTCTGTATCTCGACGACTGGCTCCTGTCAGCCACCACCAGGCATCAGCTTATTCAAGCCAGGGATTACACAATAAATCTTTGTTCTCATTTGGGCATTTCGATCAACTTCGAAAAGTCATCCTTATCGCCCTGCCAGTCTATTACTTTCATAGGCGCAAACTTAAACACTGTTCGGATGTCAGCTACCCTTACAGATCAAAGAGTTTCAGACATTCAGAGTCATGTCAGGATCATTCTAGCCAACAAGAAAGTACAGGCCAGAATGGTTCTAAAGGTATTAGGCCTCATGGCTGCGGCCATTACTCTTCTGCACCTGGCTCGCTTCTACATGCGCCTTCTTCAGTGGATGCTGTTCACACAGTGGTCGTACCAACAACTTCCAATGCGTCACCAGATTCTGGTGACACAGACTTGCAAAGATCATCTTGCTTGGTGGATCACATCTCCTCAGGTTCACCAAGGCAGACACTTTGTACCCCCATCCCCGATAGCCACTGTCACCACGGATGCCTCCCTGATCGGGTGGGGGTCATTATCAGGGCAGGATGGTTCATGGGACGTGGCAGCCGTTCGAGTACCATCTGCACATAAATGTCCTGGAGATGAGAGCAGTGCTTTTAACGTTGCAAGCCCTCAACGACTTTCTTCCCGTAGGGACAATTGCAGTCCACACAGACAACATGTCTGTAGTTTGGTATATCAACAAACAGGGCGGAACCAAGTCCTACCCCTTGTGTCGAAGCGCTCAGACTATGGCAATGGGCGATCTCCTCTCATCGGTTTCTGGTAGCAACGCATATCCCTGGGAAAACCAACATTGTAGCGGACAGATTGAGCAGAGCTATTCTCATGCCTCACAAGTGGTCTCTCAAGCAATCTATAGCGGAAGAGATATTTCTGGAATGGGGTCGTCCATGTTGCGATCTTTTTGCTACTCCCCAAAACAGCAAATGCCCAGACTTCTTCTGTCTCTTCCCTCTACCAGGCCATCCCCCCAGAGACGCTCTGACCCAGGATTAGCCCCAGGGACTTCTTTATGCCTTCCCTCCATTTCCTCTGATCCCTCAAGTTATCCAGAAAGCTACCGTTTTGAGAGCCAAATCGATTCTCATTGCCCCTTACTGGCCTCGACAAGTTTGGTTCCCGTTCCTCCATCGTCACCTTTTGGTGCAGCCGTGGCATCTGGACCCAGTGCCAGATCTTCTGATTCACCAATCCGGTCAGCTGCACCGGTCTATCCCTTCTCTCAACCTCACAGCATGGTTGCTCCACTTCCTTCCTTAGCCAGGCTTCCTTTGATCTCTAACTCAGTTAGAGACATCATAGTAGCTTCTTTAAAATCCTCTACCAGGAGGATTTATACAAGCAAATGGAAACGTTTCTCTTATTGGGCTAAGGCCAAGAATATTGATCCTTTCACTGCCCTGTTCAGGCAGTCCTGGACTTCTTAGCAGAGATTTTTCATGCAGGCTCCTCTTCTTCCACAGTCAGAGTTCAATTGGCTGCTATCTCCAACTTTCATGTCGGGTCGCAGATCATAATATTATGTCCCATAGGCTCTGCAGGGCCTTCTTGAAAGGAATTTTCCTACTAAAGCCTCCAATCAGGAATCCTCCTCCTCAGTGGGATCTAAATTTAGTGCTGACATCCTTGATTCTTCCCCCCTTCGAGCCAGCTGTTTCTTGTTCCCTGAAATTTCTTTCTTGGAAAACTTTATTCCTAGTGGCTATTACATCGGCCAGGAGGGTGTCTGAACTTCATGCTCTATCGGTTCGACCCCCCTATTTGGTTTTTCACAAAGACAGAGTATCTTTGAGAACTAATCCGACCTTTTTGCCTAAGGTCACTTCAAAGACCAATTTGAATCAATCCATTGATCTCCCTGTATTTTTCCCAAACTATTCAGACAGAGCCGAACAAAAACTACATTGTCTTGATGTCCACTGTCAACTCAGATATTATTTGGACAGAACAAAAAAAATTAGGAAATCTGATCAACTTTTTGTTTCCTATGCGGATAATAAGAAAGGCCTTCCTGTTTCTAAAGTAACCTTGTCCAGATGGCTTTCTTCGGTCATCTCTGAAATTTATCTGCTCAGGGGAAAACAGCTGTGCTCAAAACCTAAAGCACATTCAACTAGGAGCTTAGCTACTTCTACAGCCTTTCAAGCTAGACTTCCTTTAGACACTATTTGTGCAGCGGCCACTTGGGCCACTCCTCACACTTTTGTTTCCCATTACAAATTGGATTTGGCCTCCAGGGACAGAGCCAGTTTTGGCTCTACAGTCCTCAAGAGTCTGTTCCATTGAGCCACCCAGGATAGAGGTGCTAAGGACGCGGTCCCATCAAGCAAGAATGAAGGCGAGATTGACAACTTAACATTAAGAAGTTATGTACCTACCATAACGTTCCATGTTAGTTGTCTTCTCGCCTTCTTTCTTGCGACCCTCCCTCCTTCCCCCAGGCCTGGACAGACCTTATTATAAGAAATTATTATGCTGAAGACCATTCAGACCTGGTCCTTCTTCCATCCTGTAAGTTTTCTTTCTTCCTTTGGAAGTGTTTTATGCTTGGTGCTATTGCCCTTTGTCATCAAACGAGATCTGGGTACTTACCGCCTTGCATCATGGGATATGGGGCTGCCTCGAGCTGGTAAAAGTGACTCTCGAGCTTAGCAAGTGCCGAGTCGGAGCCGAGGGATCGGCTCCGAACCCATCAAGCAAGAAAGAAGGCGAGAGAAGACAACTAACATGGAACGTTATGGTAGGTACATAACTTCTTATTTTTAGTGCTACTCTTGCTAGTCCAAAGTGATCAAATGAGCCTTCGTATATACATGTTTTAAAATAACAGATGTGAAGTTGTTCTATCTCGCCATTCATTCTTTACTGATGGGTTCGGAGCCGATCCCTTGGCTCCGAGTCAGCCTATTGCAAAGTTCGAGGTCTTCAAATAGCTTGAGGCCAAGTCCCTATCCCATAATGCACTAAGATTTACCTCAGATCTAGTTTGCCTCTGCAACAGATCGGAGGTTCTCGTTAGCTCGGGCCAGTAAAACTTCTTTTTTCAAATATTTTTCAATATATTGATATCTAGATAGTTTTAGGTAGTTTTAGATAGTTATAAAGCTATTATAGCTTATTTGTGTGTTAGCTATAGTGTATTCCCTTTCCCTAGTCTGCTTTAAATTTCTAGTTGGCCTCTTATTTTAAGCCTAGTTTAAAGAGTGTGTTTAGTCAGTGACTTTTTGTCACAACTCATAGAAAACTTTAGATAAGGTTTATTGTTTAGAGCAGTGGCGGCTGGTGACTTCAAATCAAAGGGGGCTGAATGGGTGGAGTCAATGGGAAGGGGTGTGGCCAACTAGAAAGGGGAGGAGCTATGCTCAAAACCACAAAAACTAAATATACTGCCGTGGGTGCTAAACAGTCATTATGAGAGTCCAATCAAGACAAAATAAAGTGTAGAAGAATAAAAATATTTCAATGCATTGGCTGCATGACAGCTTAATATCTAGATGGAAACAAAAAAGGTTGTGAGGCATGAAAATATAAATTACTTTTTTTTAAATACATTAATGGAATGCCAGTCAAAATCAAGTATAAGAAAAACAAGCAGCACTCAATTCAAACCACTTCTTGCACTGCAGTTCTAATTATAATTTATATTCAGCTTTATTAAAGTATCAAGTAACATGCTGAAAGTAGAAATCTCTGATGCCCCCACTTGTAAAAATGTTCCTTATCCAAAAAAAGGCCTGCTGCCTGACATCTACTTGTTTCATGAGGAAAACATGATCAAAGTAAAAAATGAAAAGCAAACAAGAAATAAGCTCAAGATACATTGCTTAAAAGGATTACTGTACAGGTTATGGACCACACGATTGGCACTGTTTACGGGTAAAGCCTGCAGAGATGACTGGAAGTCTCCAAGTGTAATGAGACTCTTAAAATAATGTAATTCTGTCCTTTATTACAAATACTGGCATATGCATTTCAATACCCAAGGCTTATACATTATCTAGTTAAGTATTCTCTACATGGCAACAGAAAGGCTTTCAATGTTGGCAATTCTTTAACAGTATGCTTATTAAAGCTTACTTGCATCTTGCAATCTCAGCCAAGCTTACCTGATGGTCATTAAAGTATTGCTACTTAAACACATAGCAACAGGCACTTTGAGTAATAAGCATAAATCAACAGTACAAAAAATATGAGAAACCAGACCATTCTGTAAAAATCAAGGACAGATGAAAATCCAATCTAGTACTTGTGTCTACCTTGGATGGGGGGATACTGTGCACGTTTACACTGCATAACTACTCCTTGCCTTGCTTCGACACATCCATAGTCACTACATAGGGGAGTGGGGTGCAACAAGTATGTCACAGTTTGAAATGTCTCTGGCTGACTTGTGATGGCCCTGACACATTTGTCATACCTCTCAACCTCAGAGCAAGAAATCTGGACAAAGCCATACAAAGAAATGGGACAAAGGCCCAAAAATAAGGACAATTTTTAAAATATTGCTCTTATAAACTTAGAAAGATAATAGAGGTCTTGCATTAGTATGAATTTTCTGAATGGTATGAAATCAAACTCAAATGTCTGTCATTATTTTCTAACTTCAGTCTTTAATGATTTGTCACTAATTTGCCAAAAAAACACAATTTCATGAAAAATGGACCAAAAATATGATGTAAAAATATAAAATAGCAACACAATACAGCTGAGAACCTGTCATTCATTGAAACAACATTGAAACCCACATTCAAAGAAAATACATTTTACCCGTGGCAGATAAAAATTAATTCTGGGCTGTTTTCAAATCATAGGCCCCTTGCATATGAAACATACATGTGCTCTTTGATACACCTTCCTATTGCTTTGAACATTTTCCAGTAAACAATGAAAAAAAATGCATGCACCAATGACAAAACTGCCTAATTCAGAACATTTCCATCATAAAACTCTACTCAAACTTCTACAGTCCACTATTATCAGTAAATATGCACAATTCTACATTCCACCATTATCAGTAAATATGCACAATCTCTGAAGTAGTAAAAAAGTCATCTAAATAATTCCACATTAAATAAATCTGTAATGAAGAGGTTGCTGCTAGCAATCACCTTTATATTTCATGGTTTCATCGAAAAATAAAGTGTCTGATGCCCCTGATGAATAAATTGCCTAAATTACATTAAAAATAGTAATATTGCAATAGGAAATGGATGGCAAACTGATAACAGGCTCATAGTATCTTAACTTTCAGTACGGCAGCATTCACCCCTTATGGGAGTAGAACCAACAACCTTCTGAATCAAAAGCAAGTACACAACCTGTTGTGCTATTAGCAATGCGAGCTGACATAGCATAATCAGCGCTAAACTTCTCTTCCCCTGCAGCTCTCAGCTCCATGTAAAATCTATTCAATACTCAACTGCCTGTCAACTTCACAGCACAAGAAATCTGGAAAAAGCCAAATTTATTGGGGTGGGTCAAAAGGGCAAAAACCAGGGACACATTAAACATTGCTTGTATAATCTTGGAAAGCTGCTAGAATAAAATGCTGTGTTACCACCCTTCATTTTACTGCCAAGGTCCCTATGCAAGAGAGTCAAAACAGCATACCACTATGCCAAACCACCTGCTTTGTGAAAGAAAAATGCTGTGTTACCACCATACATTTTACTGCCAAGGTCCCTGTGCAAAACAGTCAGAGCAACATACCACTACGCCAAATCAGCTGCTTTGTGAAAGAGAGGAAGACTGAAACTTAAATGGCTATCATTTAATGAATTCAGTTCTCACCATAGCTGTCAACCTCGTAGCACAAAACACCTGAACAAACCCAGTAATGAGGGAATACAGCCTTCAAACATATTCAGTGAATTCAGTTCTTGCCATAGCTGTCAACCTTAGCACAAAACACCTGGACAAAGCCAATAACAGGGTAATACAGTCCCAAAAATAAGGACACATTTCAAATAGTCATCTTATAAACTTAGAAAATTGCTATAATAAAAGGTTGTGTTACTATATGTTTCATTAAGAATCCCCACTTTGGACATCTAAACAAGGGGCAACCGTATGTGTATACCGTAACAAATCTCGCTAACTCCAAATCCAGCAGTCAATTTACATAGATAATTGTTTTTGTTGGTGAGATAAAATATAGCTTGTGATTTGCATTTTTTACACACTGCTTCAAAATGAAAAATAACCATGTGTCCCACAGAGACTTTTTCCCCACTGCTTGCTAGTAATTATTTTTCTATTGTATCTCACATGCGGAAAAGATGTGAATTAAGCAAAAAAAGGTAACTTTCAATCATTGATTATGAAGAGTGTGGTTCTGTCAGCAAAATGCTGAGTCAAGTTTCATATATAAACATTGTGAGACGTCATGCATGAGTATTTGTAAGTTCTGACACCATTCTAACAATATGCAAAGTACTAAAACTTAACATTTTGCACGCCTTACTTGGATTTGAATTACCTTGAAATAATTTGCAGCTGCATCATTTTCTTTAAAAAACACGGTAAACTGCCATTTTATTATACAAAGGTAACCAGAATCTGTGCAGTGTTGGATGGAAACACTTATCATTTAGTCTACATTGCAGTTTTAATACCACGGTGTAGCCAGGCATATTCTTTGTACTCTACATAATTTTTGGAACATCATTAGTTTGTGAGTTGTGACTATCTAAGGTAACGTCTCCAACAACCGGTACATAGTTTGCGTGCAAGCAGGATCGCTAATACATCTTTATTAAGTATAGCGGTAATAACTAAAAAAAGATACATGCATCTATTAAGTATATGTGGCAGCATTTTAGTGGTACGTGTGCATTAGTTTAATTCGGGGTAGGTTGGGAGGCAACAACAACAGATTATGACTACAAAATGGAATTACCTGCCAACACACCGTGTTTTTTAAAGAAGTTTGTTTGCTTCTTTTTATATCTTGAAGTAAATTGGCTGTGTCATAAAACGCGGTACATCAATTACTTGACAACTGGCAGTAAGTGCATAAAAGTTTTATTTTATCAGGTTGCGCCAGTTCATTTACACTGTTGTCCCCTCGACACACACACACACACACACACACACACACACACACACACACACACACACACACACACACACACATCATAACTCCAAATCCCACACACGTAGCGAACCATACATCCAAATCCCTGTCCACACACTTATCTGTAGTAAACCACCATAAATCCAAATCCCTGTCTGAAAACCACCATAAATCCAACTCCCTGTCTACGAAAACCCACGCAAATCCACACCGGACCCCTCCCGTCGCGAGATCTACCCCCAACGAGACTGCAGCAAACTCCAGACTGCTGACGTTGCAGTCCGACCCCGACGCATTTTCCCTGCAAGTTCCAGGACAGTCTATGCAATTTAAAACTGCATAGACTTCTGGGAGCTCCGTTCTTCATGTTTCCCAGTCAGGACTGCTGCTGAGACAATCTGCGCATGCTCCAGACTGTCTCAGCAGCAGTCCGGACTAGTGTGCATGCGCGAAAGTCCGCGATTTTTAAAAAATTTTTTTTCTTTTTATTTCTGTATATTTTCTTATTTTACAGTTGAGGGGGCTGCAGTTCGGCAGTCCAATAGCACGGGCCGCCCCTGGTTTAGAGTGTATTTAGAAATAGTTAGATAAAGCTTAGTGCGTGTTTTATAGCAGCTATCTTTTCTTCAGTATAGTCTGCTTAGCATTAAGATTTTGTGCTTTAGACAGATTTATACATAATTATTTGTCTGTGTGTGTGTGTGAGTGTGTGTGTGTGTGTGTGTGTGTGTGTGTGTGTGTGTGTGTGTGTGTGTGTATGTCTGTGTGTGTGTGTGTGTGTGTGTGTGTGTGTGTGTGTGTGTGTGTGTGTGTGTGTGTGTGTGAGACTTAGCCTGAATTTTATAAAGGGCTTTTGCTTGATAATTACTGTTAAAGTTTTTTCTGTAGTTGACAGTAATTTTCTGTTTTGATATAATAATAGGTTCATAGGTTCATAGGTTCATACTAGGCTATCTGCCCGAGGGCATTTATAAGCCTAGCCCATTGTTTTGTGGCTTACGCCACCCCTTTAGTATGGGGAACTATACCCATTATTTTGCTGTGCCTCTGTCGAGCAGTGACACTGAGGTAATTCCTGGGGTATATCTGCGATCTCCCATCCATTGGTCAAGATTTCTCTTGAACAAGGCCAGCGAGGTGCTCTGCCTCACATGTACCGGGATTTTGTTCCACAGCATGGGGAGTCTTTGGGTGATGAATCTATCTCTCCAGCACGTCCTATTAATAGCCGTGTCGAGGTTTAAGTCTCCCGCCCTTGTGGCTCTGATGGATCTAGATTTTTTGAGGTGAAGCATATTCATCAAATCTGGGTTTGACATGGCCTTGTATGTTAGGCAAAGGTCACCTCTGAGCAAGCTGGCGACTGAATAGAGCTGGAGTTCTTTCAGTCGGGCAGCATAGGACAGATTTTTGAGACCCTTTATCCTTTTGGTGAGGAACTTTTGTGGCCTCTCCAGCTGCTGCAAGTGTCGGGTCAGATACATTCCGAATGGGGCATTGTACTCAATCATTGGTCTGATGAGTGATGAGTAAAGGGAGACTATGACCTCCCTTGATCTAGATGAGAATCCCTTCATGATAAGGTGGGCAATGTAGAAGGACTTCCTAACTACTTTAGCTACATGGGTGTCGAATGACAGACTACTATCAACCTGGGTCCCCAGGTCCCTGATAACTTCTTCTGTGCTCAGTGGATTGCCACCTATTTGGTAGCTAGGGGTAACCTTGTTTTCCCGAAGGGTATGACTATGCATTTTTGGCATTTAACTTTAGGCCGTGGCTCTGGCACCAGTTATCCGTTTCTGTGAGACCCTTCTGAAGGATATCTGTGTCAGATGTGTTTTCTACTATGGCGCCCAGTTTGCAGTCATCTGCAAACTTTGTCAGCCATAACCCTCCTGTGTTTGCTTGTACTTTGAAAAAGTAGATGCCAAACAAGAGTGGGCCCAGGACTGAGCCCTGTGGGACACCACTTGTGACAGGCTTTGAGTCTGACATGGCGCCAGCAACTCTGACCCTGTGGGTTCTGTCACTCAGCCAGTTTGCAACCCATCTTGTGATGTATGGGTTAACATTTAAGCTGATGAGTTTTTCAATGATACCCGAGTGGGGTATTGTATCGAAGGCCTTAGCCAGATCGAGGTAGGCTGTATGGACTGCCTTTCCCTCATCAATGGCTTTGGTGACTGTTTGAAAAAGTCAACCAAGTTTAAAAGGCATGATCTGCCTTTGACAAAGCCAAACTGGGTTGGATCCAAAGTCTGCAAATTCCCTATGTCTTTATTTATGAGGTCCATTATGATCCTCTCCATGGCTTTGCAGATAAGGCTTGTCAAGCTAATGTGCGGTAATTTCCAGGGTCTGTGGAGGCACCGCCTTTGTGAAGTGGGACCACAGTTGCAGTGCGCCACTCCCTGGGTACGTATCCAGAGGTAAGACTTTGATTAAACAGCTGTCCTAGTTGTGGGTTTAATTCCTCATTGAGTTCGTGGAGCACACAGCCGGGGACACCATCGGGTCCCATGGATGCTGTGTTTTTTGCTGGAGAGCAGTTCTCACTTGGGCACTGGAGATGTTTGGGGGCTGCACTCATTTGGTATAGATATCTCTCCTTTTGGGGGGGAGAAGTTTGCACTGAACCTGTCAGCCAGTATGTTGGCAATGTCTGTAGGATCAGTAATCTTCACATCATTTTGAACTAGTTCTGAGCATATCTGGGAGTTTCCTCCTAGGTTTCTAACATAGCTAAAGAAGGCCTTATGATTGTCTTTTGAGTCTTTAGCTATTTTTCATGAAATTTGCTTTGGTTGATTTTATGAGAGCTCTTAGTTTTTTACTTATAGTGATCAAGGGTGTCTTACCTTTTAAGGATTTTGCTCTATCTTGTAGTAGCTTCCTCCTTTTGTTGTAGAGTTTGTTTATGGCTGGGGTCCACCAGACACGCTTGCCTTTGGTACAAAGAGTCTTTGTTTTGCTTGGGATTGCCTTATCCATGCAGTCCTGCAGGTGCTGGTAGAAGGCGTTTGTAAGTGATTCAGCGGCTTGAGTATTGTTTTCCGCCGGCTCGGGGGCCTGAAAGGAGACCACACTAGTCTTTAGAAGTGTGAAGTCGGCTTTTGAGAAGTTCTTTACTGTGGTCTTTTTTATTTCAGGTGGGGGTGGGATGAGGACCTCCAGCGAGATTAGTTTGTGATCTGATCTCACCAGTGAGGGGTATACTTCCGGTAATGGCTGACAAAGATAAGCATCCCAAGTTAGGCTTTAAAAAGTGCCCTAAATGTGGTCAAAAGATGTTGGTAACTGACGGCCATGTCAGTTGTGTATACTGTTTAGGAGGGTTGCATTTACAGGAAAGCTGCTCAATATGCCATTCTTTCTCCTCCAGAGTCCCGAGACAAAAAATCAAAGAAATCTTCGACTTCGGCTCCACAGACATCGGAAACGACAGTCTTATCTTTTCAGAGCCAGTCCCCAGTCCTGGAACCGGTATCCAAAGTTCCTAAGAGTCCTTTATTACAATCAGTACCACCTTCGGTCCATTCATCTCGATCCTCTATTTGCTTTTCTGATCTGGATGTGGATTGTGTGGTGCAGAAGCTGTTACAGGCACCGGCCTTTGCAAAAATTTTATTGGCTCCAACCCAACTGACTTTGGAGCTGAAGACTCTTATACCAGCTACAACTTTTCCTCCTCCGAGCCATACTGGTCCTTCAGAGCCGGAGGAGTCGGACGTGTTGATTGTGGAACCTTTGGAGCCGACACCTGCTCCAGTGTCTTAGGCTTTGTTCACTCTGACGTCCTCAGTGCCGATCGAGGACTCCAGGAGCAGACACTCTCTTTTCAGGTCCGGGGAGGATAGTCAGACCGACATGTCAGTTCTGACTCTGCCTATCGAGGCTTCGGCTTAGATGAGCTCATTTCCTACCTCTGGCTCAGAGCCCACTGTCCTACTGGGGGTATCGACAGTTTCCTCAGATCCATTGGTTCCCTCACATCACAGCAGAGGTGCCTTTGATGCCATAAGGAGAGTTATGTCTCCTAAGACATCCTTGACCTCAGGTTCAGATTCCTCCTCCCCTAAAGCGCCTGAGTCTGCTTCTGCTTCACAGCTCCTGGCCAAGCGTAGAGACCCAGAGCCTCAGGAAGCTCCATTGGGTGGCCCTTGCTCTTCCGAGACCTCACCAAAAGCTCCCACTGATGAGGTTCCCAGGAAGAGAGTTTGTAAGAGGAAACATCTAGACTCCCCTCAGGAGTCCCTAACATCTGATACTGACTTGGATGAATCAGAAGGGTCCCCAGGTCCCCCGCTGAAGATATCTCATTTGCAGAGATACTTGAAATCCTTAGGCAGAGGGGTGACTGTCAGTCCACAAACCCTACTGAGGATGAGTCGGTTCTCCTAAAGGCTTTCTGGTCTCAGCCCTCCACTTCTTAGGTGCCTCTGCCCTTTGATGAGCTTATGCAGCTGGTCTCACGAAGGGTGTGGGAGGCTCCGGATACTATGGAGCCTGTCCCTAGGAGGCCTAATAAGTTTATATCTGTCCCCCAGGATAAATCCTTCTTGACAAAAGGTGTGTCAGTTGATGCCATGGTGGTGGCGGCAGCCACCAATAAGGAAATGTCTGAAACTTCCTCGTCTATCCATCCTCCAGACAGAGACTCCAGGATCATGGATAGATATGAGAAGCACATGTTTAGTTCAGCAACCTTTGCACTCCATTCGCTTAACTATTTAACTCATTTTATGAAACTACAAAGAGATCTCTTTATAGAGCTGGGAGATACTCTTCAGGCTACAGTATCTGCAGGAGCTACAGACAAAGTTGCCTCCCAGCTTGCTACCCTCAACTCCATAGTGAACTTGTCCATGCGCCTCATTTCATATGCAGCTGATGGAGCGAGTAGGGCAGCGGGTACAGGAGTTGCTCTTAGGAGACACTCCTGGATGCGCTTGTGTTTCTTTGTGGAGCCCTTCAAGTCATCCTTTGTGAATACCCCTTTTGATGGCTCATCCCTTTTTGGGACCAAAGTTAAGGAAACTTTGACCAGGTGTGAGCAAGAGGGATAGACTCTGTCTGCCATCGGAGTCCATTTTTCCACCCCTACCAGACCCTACCCCAAGGGTCAAAAGGGAGGAAAAATGTGGTTCCAAAAAGCACAAGGACCCTTTCAGGACACATGTGGTGAACCCCCCCTCCAGGGGCAGAGGAGGGGGCAAAAATGGAAGACGCCGCCCTCGCAGCAGAGGGGGTCTGCAAAACCAGGGCAACAGAGATCACTTCTTTTGGAAGCCCTACCAGTGCTCTTGAAAGGAGGCCTGACTGTCCTGTTCTGGAGGCAGTTGGGGATTGCTTATCTTTGTACCCAGACACCTGGCTCAAAATAACAAACAACAACTGGGTACAAAGTATAATTTCCAGAGGATACTTCATCCCATTTGACACACCCCCTCCACCAACAAGGAAAATCCCGGACTTTCCATCCAGTTACAGGGAACAAGCAACAGTAGAGGTCCAAACGTTATAAGAAAAACAGTCATTCAGCCAGTCCCAGCAGACCAGACAGGATCCGGAACTTAGTCAAGATTCTTTTTAGTTCCAAAAAAGACAGGGTACTGGAGACCTATATTGGACTTCAGCAGACTAAACAAATCTGTAAAGTAAGAGAAGTTTCGGATGGTCATGCTTCAGTCAGTACTTCCCTTTTTAGGGAAAGACAACTGGATGTGCTCCATAGATCTCCAGGATGCGTACTACCACATAAAAATGGCCAGGTCATCCAGGGATCTTCTGCGCTTCCGGCTGGGAGCCAATCATTACCAGTTTTGAGCCCTGCCCTTTGGTCTCACTACAGCCCTCAGAGTGTTCACCAAATGCATGGCAGTGGTTATGGCTCACCTGAAACTTTTAGGATTCCAGGTGTTTCCATACCTAGACGATTGGCTCCTCACCGCCACCATCAGGAATCAACTCATTCAGGCCAAGGAATCCACTCTGTCACTCTGCAACCAGCTGGGCATTACAATAAACTCAGAAAAATCTACCTTGTCGCCATCGCATCATATCGTCTTTATCAGAGCAGAACTGGACACCACCAACACCATGCTAAGACCTCCAGTAGAAAGAGTCGTACTTCTCCGCCAGCATGTCCGCATTCTAATTTCCAGAAATAAAGCACCAGAATCAGAAGTTCAGAAATTGTTAGGAATGATGGCAGCAGCAATTGTGGCCGTACTACTGGGTCGTATGCACATGCGGATACTGCAATGGCTGTTGTTCACTCAATGGTCTTACCAAGAGCTACCTGTGTCTCATATAATAACGATCACAAATTCCTGCAAAAAGGATCTTCAGTGGTGGTTGACATCACTTCATGTTACAATGGGGTGTCTATTTGTGTTATCCCCTCTAGTGGCCACAGTGACCACGGACGCTTCCCTGATAGGGTGGGGGGGGGCATTTTCAGGGAAAGACAGCCCAAGGCACATGGACCGACCAAGAGACACATCTGCATATCAATGTCCTAGAGATGAGAGTAGTACTTTTGGTGTTGCAGTACTTCCAAGACTCTCTTCCTCTGGGTACGATTGCGATTCAGACGGACAACATATCAGTGGTCTGGTATTTGAACAAACAAGGAGGAACTAGATCATACCCCCCTTGTCGTGAGTCCTTCAGAGTATCGCAGTGGGCTCTTTCCACCCAACGCTTTCTGTTAGCAGTGCACATCCTGGGGAAATCCAACGTGATAGCAGACAAGTTGAACAGAGCAATTTTGTTGCCCCATGAGTGGTCCCTCAAGACGGAAATAGCAGGCAGGATATTCCGCAGATGGGGTCAGCCTTGCTGCTACCTTTTGGCCAGTCACATAAACACGAAATGCAGAAGCTACTTTGCCCTTATTCCTCCTCTGGGAGAAGCCTCAAGGGACGCACATGTTGACGATTGACCCCCAGGTCTCCTTTATGCATTCCCACCAATCCCATTGATACCCAAAGTATTACAGAAAGCAAAATCTTTGGGAAGGACCATTATTCTAATAGCTCCTCATTGGCCTCGTCAGATTTGGTTTCCCTTCCTTCGACTTCATCTTTTGGAGGACCCCTGGATTCTGGACCCAGTTCTAGACCTTCTGACGCATTCGTCGGGGGAACTTCATCCCTCTTTGCAGTCCCTGAAGCTGACAGCTTGGCTGCTCCAATTCCCATCATAGCCAGGTTCCATAACTTTTCCAATGAGAAAAAGCAAATTCTCCTATCCTCTCATAAATCCTGTACGAGGAAGCTATACCTCAGCAAATGGAAAAAAAAAATTCTATTTGGGCCTCTAAAAACAATATTGATCCTTACTAAGCCCCCATGGCCTCTGTTTTAGAATTCTTAACCATGATATTCAATAAAGGAGCTGCAGCAGCAGTAATCCATATTCAACTTGCTGCCATTTCTAACTTTCATCTGGGATTTGAAGGACTGAATCTTATGTCACACAAATTATCCAAAGCCTTTCAAAAAGGGACCTTTCATATTAGACCATCTGTGAAATCTCCCTATTTTCCATGGAATCTAAATTTTATGCTTTCCCACGTAATTCTTCTGCCACTTGAACCAGCTTCCTCATGTGACCTCAAATTTTTGTCATGGAAACCATCTTTTTAATGGCTATTACTTCTGCCCGCAGAGTGTCAGAGCTTCAGGCCTTGTCCATCAAGCCTCCTTATTTGATTTTCCATGCTGACAGAGTCTCACTTCGAACAAACCCCTCTTTCTTGCCCAAAGTTTGCACTGAAACTAATCTCAATGAAATTATTGAATTGCCAGTTCTTCAACCATTCCAACAATCTAGAGTACATGCTGCATAAACTTGATGTTCACAGACAGCTTAGATTTTATTTGGATAGAACAAAAGATTTCAGGAAATCAGACCAGCATTTTGTTTCATTTTCAGATTCCAGGAAGGGTATGCCAGTGGCTAAAACAACTCTGTCTAATGGTTATCTGATGTATCACCTTTGCTTATTCATTTGCCAATTTGCCCTTACAGCATAAAATTAAAACTCACTCATCCAGAGTAGTTTCTACATCCTCTGCTTTTTTCTGCCAGACTTCCTTTTGATAACATTTGCGCATAAGCCAGTTGGTCAAAACCTCATACCTTTATCACTCATTACAAAGTTGACAGGGCCTCTAGGGACAGGACCTCCTTTGGATCCACGGTCCTGAGAAATGTACTCCCGTGAGCCACCCGAGGTTGATGGTGCTTGGGACACTACCCATCAGTAAAGAATGAACAGAGAGCTAGAACAACTTCACATAAAGAAGTTATGTACTTATCATAACATTCCATGTGAGTTGTTCATCTCGCTTTCATTCTTACGTCCCTCCCTCCTACCCCCTCCTGGGCTTTTAGATGACTAAGATGCTGGATCCATCCTGGTTGCTCAACCCTTCTATACCTTCTCTTGGGAGTGATAGAATGACATATGGTATTGTTATACGCATCAAACAAGATCTGAGGTAACTCTAGGTGCATCATGGGATAGGGACTTGGCCTCGAGCTATTTGAAGACCTTGAGCTTTGCAATAGGCCAATTCGGAGCCGAGGGATCTGCTCCGAACCCATCAGTAAAGAATGAAGATGAGATGAACAACTCACATGGAACATTATTGTAAGTACATAACTTCTTTTTTTGCTGCTTTGCATCACCCATTCTCTTATTCTGTGTAACTGTTTTTGTTAACCACTGGGTAGATTACTGATAACTAGGCTCAGTCCTGAGGAAAAAAATGGCCGTTGATTACATGTAGTGACCAGGAATAATGTATGTGAATATTTTGCTTTAGTGAGTGGCTCCCCTAGTTATCCAAGGATGTTAAGTATGCCCTGAGTGTTGTGTATGATATAGGGAGTCACCATAATATAAACATTTTCTGTGCCAACCCATTTATGGGGGGAATGTGGCAATGTTACCTGATGCCTAATTTTAAGATGAGACTCTCTGTATCCAAGTCCAGAACAACTGTTAAGGGTTTTGATCGGTGAGACTGATCATAATTCTTGCTGCCAGTTACAGAAATAAACTTTCAAAGTCTTTGAGAAATAGTAAAACACTTGGCAGTGCCAAGCAGACAACAGGCAGAAACTAAGGGTCCAATTGGATTTAAAAGATATTAAGAATGAAGATTTTGAAGTTTTTTTCTTCTGTAGCAGTTCTTTTTGGTTTGCTTTGCCACTGCCTGCTGTTAATTCATAGTGTAAGCTTGCCACTGACGTGGTGTAACTGAAAGCCAGATATTTTTGCCTTTTTAGGCAATGCCTGCTGGACGGAGGGCACAACCCTGAAAAGGAGGACATGTCCTCCTTTTGCCGGACATCTGGTAACCCTAATTCAGAGGAAAACTTTCAGAGGAGATTGTTTGAAGGAGAGACAGTTACTTCTGAAAAATGCATATTTACAACCCTCCAGTCTGGGGGGGGGGGGGGTTGTGAGGTGATTATTTGGAAGAAATAGTAAACCAAATTGAGCCAGAAAGTGGAGCAGCAATTTCATGGAGGGATATCATGGAAAAATAGAAGAAGAGACTGTGCCAGAAAAAGTTTCAGAGACAAAGATTTATGCACAAACTGTTGGAAAAGGAACAAAGAAGAAAGAAGAAATAAAAGAAAAAGAAGTATATAGTACACGTGAACAGTAAAAAGAAGAACGTTTGGACAGGTATGAGGTTTGGGACTCTGTCATAGCACCTCTGGTTCTAAAAGCAAAAGAGATAAGAGCATTTATTTTAATTAATAAAGATACTTTTTGTGACTTGATATTTGAGACTAGAGAGGCCATGGAAAATTTTTTGGATGCATATGAACAAAAGAAAAATATTTATCCATGGTCAGAATATGTGGTGCAAGCTTTTTACAGACAAAAGTAGAATAATGATCCAGTTTAGAACTGAAGTTGAAGCAAAAGAACTCTAAGAACATTTGATAACTATATGCAAAGAAGTAATGGACACTACAAAAATATATGATGAAAGAGGACTATAAACTGGGGGATGGGAATGTTGTGTAATTGTGAACATGGAAAATGATAATGTTATGCATGTACCTAATATTATTAATGTTCGTGGGTTTTTTTGAAATACAAGGGTCAACCAAAGATTATTTAATCAGTGAATGCGATAAAAAGATGTTATTTATGTGGTAAAACAGGGCATAATGCAAATAATTTGATTTAAAGTGCAAAAGGTGTGGCAGTACTGGTTTAGCATGGCTAGAATGTGAAATTACTGTACAAGAAAATGAAAATGAAGTTATACAGGATAAAGAGATAGTAGAATGTGTTATACAAGAAATGTACAAAAAGATGTGACTGATAAAGATGTTATACATGAAGTAAAAGAAAGTAACAAGGAAAAAGAAACAGAGGAGACAAGTGAGGAAGAAGCTGACTGGCACACAGTAAGAAATAAAAATAATTCAATAGGGAAAAGAGTTAAAGAAAGGAAAAGAAAATTAAAAAAAATATAATGCTTAGAGAAAATAAAAAAGGAAAGGGATAAACATTTTATTATACTAACTTCTTAAAAGCTGAAAATATTAACTTTAAATTTGAACAGTATGAAAAATCTTAAGAGGAGAAGAGTATATTACAGTGGTGTGCTGCAGTGGGTCTTCTTTAAAATGTCAACTTACCGGAATGTCGACTTGCAAATCAGTGAGATGAGAATGTTGAAAGTTCACAATGCTGAACTCCCAGAACGTCACAATTTAACTCTGGGAAAGTAACCACAGGGCCACAAATCACTACAGTATGAATGGAAGCAAACTAAACCCACCAATGTGGAGGGCTTTGCCTCCCACACCCCCTTAACTAAATATACAAACTCAGAGATTGCACTACAGTGGTGAACAAGGCAAAGGTCACCATGTTGGTCCAGTGGTTACTTTCCCAGAGTTAAATTGCAACATTCTGGGAGTTCAGCATTGTGAACTTTCAATGTTTTTGTCTCGCTGATTTGCAAGTCGATGTTCTGGTAAGTTGACATTTTAAAGGGGACCCACTGCAGTAGATGCACATATTATTGTTTTAGAAGATATCAGATTATTAACAGAGGAAGAAAGAACACAAACTGAAAAACTTTGGAATGGTGCGGTAGTTTGGAACATGGGAAAAGAACTATGCTCAGGCGTGTGTATATTATATCAAGAAAGCATTACGATATTCAATGTAACCATAGTGGAACTAGGACAAATTCCTTGAGATGGAGAAATATATTTATAGAATTATAGCTTTATATGCACATGTAAGGAAAAAAGAGAGAGATGATGTTTAAAAATATTCTTGAATATGTTTGTGTAAATATGGACATTATAGTGGTGGGTGATTTTAATTGTAATTTAAGAAAAAAATAAGAACAATTGTGATGTTAAAATGGGTAAAGAAATTATGAGAAGTGGAAAGTTAAGTGTATGGGAGAATAACCACTGGACTCACAAAAGGAATGAAATTAGGACAGAAATTGATTACTTTTAATTATCTGATAGTTTAAAAGTAAAAAAAAAATAATTAAGTGTGCTGGATTTTAGATCATGTAGCTATAAAGGTTAAAGTACAGAAAAATGAAGAATATATAAGAATAGGAAAAGGAATAAAGAGAATTAATGAAAAGGAATTAGATTTAGAAGAGAAAGAATTTATGGAATTATGGAAAAATCATGTGAATATGAGAGAGTTTCATGAGAATTGGACTGTTTGGTGGCTTCATTTTAAAGGGAAATATAACAAAAAGTGTTTTTAGAATGTATAAGGAAGAAAAGAAGAAAAGAAAAAGAGAGAGCTACTGTACTGAACATTTTATTGTTACCTTCATTATTTTTTAAGTTGTTTATTTTATTGTATATGAATTTTTTATTTTGTGTTTATTTTTACTTATGTAATGTAACTTGGAGCTTTTCTCCCCCGGCCTCCACTGAAAAGGGACCTGTGTCCAGTTGGACTTTCCCGGTTAACAAATGTAAAATAAATAAAAATAAAAATTAAGTCAAGAAACATTCAGAGACTTAGAGAAGAAATCTTCATTTTATGAAAAAGAAAGAGAAATCTATAAAACTAATCAAATTAAATTTAACAACTTGTATATAAACAAAAATATTGTTTACAAGGAAAGAAAGACGAGGTAGCATCATATTTGAGTAAAATAATAAAAGAAGGAAAAATAAGAAAATTAAAAAATAAGGAAGGTCAGCAAATAAGACAGCAAGAAGGAATATACAAAATAATTAAAGAATATGTATTGGAATTATATGTTAAAAGAGAAGAAAACACAGAACAAATTTATAACAGTGAAAAATCAAATAGCAAAGACAATGAGTATTTAGAACAAAAAAATAACTATGAAAAAATTTAATTACATTTTAAAAGATATTGACATGAATTGTGCAACAGGACTGGACAGAATTGAATATGATATGTATAAAGAAATGAAGGAGTGGCAAAAAATAATTTTATAGAAGTTGTGACTGAATGGTTAGAAACTGGAATTAAAGAGAATGAGATATGTATAAGAGTTATAAAATTTATATTTAAAAAGGAAACTAGGAGGAGACAAAAAATTGGAGACCTATAATATTGAATAATATGGATTATATTTTTTTTATGAGAATAATAACAAAATGATTACATAAAAGTGGATAGAATATATGACCAAAATGTATTTGGAAGAAAAGGAGAAGGAAGTCAAGAGTTATTATGGATAATAAGAGAAATAATTGATGATATAAATAAAAAATTAGAAGTGAAGTTTATGATAGGGGATATAAGGAAAGCCTATGATAATATTCAATATAAATCATTATGGGGAATTTTGCAGGTATATAATGTAAGCAAAAATATTAGAAATAATAAAATCTGTTTATGAAAAGAACTGTCTGAAACTAAATGTAAATGGCTGGATTGGGGATGAAATAAAAATAAAATGTGGAATAAAGCAGGGCTGCCCAGCTATTAGTGTAATTCTCTCATTAGTTATAAATGCAATAGTGAAGGAAATTAATAAAATATATAGTTGAGATGAATACAAAATGATGAAGGAAATACAATTGCCAATAATGTATAATTATGCAGATGATATTGTATTGATTGTTAAAAATAAAGTATGGATGGCTGAAGTAATTGAAAAATTAAGTATAAAATTTCAAAAAATGGTTTAAGTATAAATAAAGAGAAAAGTAAAGGATTTGGTTTTGAAGGTATGATAGGCGGTATTGGGTTCAATAAAAATATATAGATATATTAGGAATAATATTTGGAAGGAATGAATATACTCAACAACAATGGGATAATTTACTCAAAGAAGTAAAGGATATGACTATTTTTGGAACTCAAATATAATGATTTTTTTATGGAGACTGTCTATTAGAAAATTGCCAGTTAAGGCAAATATGCCATACAAGAAAAAGCAAGATAGAATGTGTAATAAATGTGGAGAGTTTGAGACTATTGAGCAAGTGTTTTTGAAATGTGAAAGAGTTGATATTTTGTGGAAAGAAATGTGTAAACATAATAGGGTGAAACGTTTGTTAAAATTTTAGCAAATAAATATGGACATAATAGAATTTGGTTATTATGGTGCATGAAAACAGGAAGAAGTGAAGAAAATGGACAGAGTAATATTTTATGTTTTATGGACTATATGGCACGAGAGACTAAATGAAATTAAATACAATGGAAAATGGACTTTGACAAAGATTTTGGAGATATTAATGTTTTGGTTATGGGTAAAAGAGTGGGGGATGATTAAGCTGGATTTTATAATGTATGTAGATTTGTAAATAGATATAAATAATGTAAGTGTGCAAATATGCAAATAATATCTAATGTATATATCAATAAATAAACTCATCATTGTTGTGAGTGGAACCCATTTTGGAGGAGCACTTTCTGTTTCCATTCCAGGTGCAGAGGCAGCCTGGAATATCATGGTGGTAGATGGAGAGAGAAGGAGATGATGGAGTGGTGAAAGAAATGGAGGAGAAAGCAAATGTCAAGACTGGAGAATGTGTACAGGATTTTGAGGAAATGATTCAAAGAAACCTCTTTGATGGAGATGAGTCAGTAAATCATGTCTGTATAATTACAACCCTCCAGTCAGGAAGGTTGTAGGATGATAACCCATGGAATCTTTATGTGATGAAAGCATTTAACAGAGAAACAAAAAAGAAAATGCATGTACCGTTTCAATCAGAGGTAGAAAGAGAGTTTGAAAGGACATTTGAAAACTTTATGTAAAGAAGTACTGGACATTGCAAAAGTTTATGACTAAAGGGGTTTATGGACTCATGGCTGTGATTGTAACATTGTGTTAAAATAGCAAAAAAAAAAAAAAAAGATACATATACCAAGCATGATAAATTTGGAGGGGAAAAAGGGTGTTGTAAAATACTGTAGACAACCCAAAATATGTTTTTTTTTTTTTTTTTTTTGTGGAAAAGAAAAACATTTGATAGTTAACTCTGACAAAAGACAATGCTATATTTGTGGGGAAATGGGACATGAAAAAATGTGAATTGAAATGTTATAAATGTAACAAAATAAGATATTTATGGATGGATTGCAAAATTGAAAATAAGAGAAAGAAAAAGAAAGAAGAAAATGAATAATGAAAAGTAATTTTAAAAGTAGTAGAAATAAGAGAAAAATTAGATGAGAAATAATAAAGAAGTCATAGAAGAAGGTTCTGAAATAAATGATGAAGAAAACATAAATTGAGAAGTAAAAGAAAAAAAAGAATTATGCTGGCAAAAGGATAAAAGGCAGAAAAATAAAATTTAAAGAAATAAGTACAAAAGAAAAAAGAAAGGAAATGGAAGAAAAAAATAAATACAGCTAATGATTGGGCATTAGTATAACGGTTAAGGTGTTTGACTCACACACACAAGGTACACTGCTTGATTTTTACCTTTGGGAAGGAAATTGGCTAGGCTTAGAATTGCCTATTAAGAAAGCTAGCCTAGTAATTAGCTGTGAATGTATGAAACCATGACTTTAAGGAAAAATGAAAAAAAAGAGTATTTTTTGTAAATGTGAATAATATTAAAAATATAGTATGAAAAATAGACATTTTTGAGTGGTGTAATATATGTGATGTACATGTAATTATATAACAAAACACAATATTTTAATAAATGAAGAAAGGTTACAAACAGGTAAACTATGAGAAGGAAAGATAATCTGGAATGTGAGAAATCAGAGATGTTCTGGAATAGCTTCATTCTGTAGAAATTCAGTAAAGATATTAGATGTAACTTTAGCAAAAGTGGGGAAGACTAGCCATTGTAGATTTAAAATGTAAAGAACAAGTATATAGAATTATAACACTATATGCTTATACTAATTGTAAAGAAATTGAAAGCTTATTTCATTAGATTTTAGACTATGCTGTGATAAATATGAATATTGTGATAACAGGATACTTTAATTGTGATTTAGTGTGATTTAAGAGGCAAGCATAAAAGGAAAGGAAATAATATAAGAAAAATGTTAGAAACTATAAGATATGATAGTTTAAAACTTTGGAACAAAAATTCATAGACATACAAAAGGGGTATGTATAGAACTGAAATAGATTGTTTTACAGTTTCAGAATGTTTAGTTATAGGAGAAGGGGGTAGTTGAAACAGTATTTTCTGATTCTTAGCAATATGGCTAGAGATAAAAGAAAGCAAGGAATATATAAAAATAGGCAAAGGAATAACAAGAATAAATGAGAAAGCATGAAATGAAGAATGAAAAAGATTAGTAATACATTTCTGGAAAGATCATCTTATTATGAGAACATTTTATAAAAATTGCTCTGATAGTGGATGATATTTAAGGAAAAATATAAAAAATGTTTTCTACTTTGGCAGTATGATGTGAGAAAAGGGATCTACTTTTTAATATTGAATATTCACAATGCCGAACAACACAATATCAAGTCCATAATGCTGAAACTTCAATACACTGAAACTTTATAATCCCAAAATGTTGAAATACCAACATGCCTGTAAAGCTATAAATAGCAGTCTCTGCCTTTAATGCACTGCATGTTATGCCAAAAAAAAGGTTACCATTACATTACAAATAACGCAAACAACGTGAGAGATTTTTACTACAGAAAAATCTCAAAAAAAGTAAACAATTCTTCCTAATAGAACTTTAAAACTACTACTGCAGTAAGTAGAAATCAGCACATACATATAAAGGAAGAGCTACCACTTTACCTTTACACAATGGCTAGAAAAGGCTAAAATCTTTACCTGATCATCACAAAGCAGTGAGACCTAAACATACTCTTTCTATAACAAGATAAACACAGGCCTACTAGACATTATACAGGTATATTTTTTACTTCACTTTAGTAGGGGGTGGAGCCCCCTCACCACCATAAATCAAATATATCAACTCAGAGATCGCAGTACCTTGAGGAAAAGGTATGTTTGTTATACAAAGCCATAGAATACAACATTGGTTGTTTTTGCTAAGACTGAACGTATTCACAATAACATTCACATCCATTATTTGATATTTTACTAAAATCAATTTTCTAGGTGTGCACACAAGGTGTAGGTGCTAAGAGATAACAACAGCTTCCAAAAATTTGATATTTCATATTTTCTGCATTTTATATCTGGGATAATGAAGTTTCAGTGTAATAAACTTTCAGCATTATGGCGTCGATATTGTGTTGTTCGGCATTATGAGCATTTGATATTAAAAAGTAGATCTGAATAAAGTAGAGAAAGAAAAAATATAGAACAACACAAAATGATGCATTGGAATATCTAGAACATAATGATAGAGAGTACTTTGACAAAGAAAAATAATTACATGAAAGAAATCAAGACAAAATGCATGAGTTGTTATATAAGCAAATATTTTTTTACAAGGAAAAAGAGAAGTATCAAATTTCTTAAGCAGATTAGTAAAGGAAGATGGTAGTGTAATGAGAGAAATAAAAATATAAAAGGAGAAATAGAACAAACTCAGGAAAAGATTAGGAATAATGTAGTAAAATATGTACAAGAAATGTTTTAAGAGAAAAAGAATGTAGTGAAAAAAACATGGAAAGTAAAAAAAGTTAACAGAAAAAGACAATAAAAGGTTGGAAAAGGAGATTTATTTAAACAAGCTACAGTTATGTATTTATTTATTTATTTATTTTACATTTGTTTACCAGGATGGTCCAACTGGGACAGTGCCCATTTTCAGTGGAGGACCAGGAAGAAAAGCTCCAACCTAAGCTTACATACAAAATCATCACATCAAGTAACAGAAATTATAGACAAAAAATGAGTATTAACACATTTACAGGATAAAAATTAAAAAACAAAACTATATACATAGTATCAAATAGAACGAGACTTTAAACACTTGAATATAGACAAATATATGGTTGAACTTATATATGTGGAGGAACATAACATTAGTTAGGAAATTAAGTGCATAGTTAGTAATACTTCCATGGTGAGAGTTGCAGCTAGGAATGTAGCTACTTATAGAGAAGTAGTGTTGTTAGAAGGGATATGTTAATAGAGTTAGTATATACAGCCAAATTGTATAAGTAATGCTAAGTTAATAATTAACCTGGAATGTTACATGTGCAAAGCCAGGATTCAAATAAGTGTCTTTTGAGACATATTTTGAAATTGTTAAGATTACTTATGGATCTAATACTGTCTGGAAGGGTATTCCAATTTTTAGCAACAAAGTTAGAGTAAAGAGAATTGCCTGCTATATTGGATACTTTGGTTACTTGGAGTAAGTCTTTGTTAGATGATCGAAGACTACAAATGTTACAGTAGGGTTGTAGAAGATTTTTTAGGGAAGGTACATTGTCAGGATTGTGCATTATTTTGTGAGACATTATTAATTGGTTATAGTTCATAACATGAGGTAGTTCCAACCAAGAAAGACTTTTTAAGCATTGACAGTGATGGGTTGAATGTGTGGAATCTGTTGCAAATTTGGCAATCTTATTGTAACATGATTCTAATTTACTTAGTTCTGACTTTTTGAGGTTGGTAAGTATGAGGGATGCATATAAGAGTGAGGAGAGAAGGTCGGTTCTAGCTATGGCTAGTTTTGCAGTATCTGTTAAGAATTTTTTGTTTCTTTGTTTCTATACATTGTTCCCATTTTCTTGTGAACTTTTTTGATTGAGTTAGAAATGTGTATGTCAAATTTTAATCTGCTGTCAATTATGATGCATAATAGTTTTGTTTTGGAATCTGAGAAAATCTTAGTATTATTACTGGCAGTGATATAAAAGTTAGCTGAGAGGTTAGTAGGTTTAGATGGTTGAAAGATCATGAGTTTGGTTTTATTAGGGTTAAGAATGAGTTGTGAGTTTGCTAGCCACATTTCAGTATCAGAGAAGGCTTTTTGTGTGACTGTAAGAAGTTGAGTTATTTTGGATGCTGCACATATGAGGGTTGAATTATCTGCATATTGTATGTAAGATGCTTGACAGGAGGCAGTATTAAGATAATTTATGAATATGCTGAAGAGGAAGGGCCTGAGGATTGAACCCTGAGTGACTCCAAGTGTAACAGGAAGGAGTGGGGATAGATCTTGCTTCCATTTCACAGCTTGCTGGTGACCAGATAGATAACTTTGAAACCAGGTAACAGCATCAGGGTTGATATTAAGATTATTCAGAGTAGACAGTAAATTAGGATGGGAAACTGTATCGAATGCTTTAGATGTGTCCAAAAAGACTGAAGATACTATTTTGCCGTCGTTTCTGAATTTGTTTATAGTATTAGTGAAACTTAGAAGAGCTGTAGTGGTGCTATAATATGGTCGGAATCCATGCTGTGACGATGAGAGGAGATAATTGTTTAGAATTTGTTTAAGAATTTGAAAGTGGATACATCTGCCCAGAATTTTAGAAAGTGATGAAAGTATAGCAATGGGCCAGTAGTTTGTTAGTTCTGTTGAACAGCCTCCTTTGTGTAATTGTGTAATACATGCAATTTTCCAAATAGCTGGGACATACTGTTCTGTTAAAGAGCAGTTTATAAGTATTGACAGAGGGAAGGCAATAGCATCTGCTGCTAATTTTACATATTCTGCTGGGAAGTGATCTGCAGTTTTGCAGTAATTTGTTTTGGGACTGTTTGAAATGAGAATGCATCTTTAATATTGCTTGGATTGTTGGGTGTTGGAATTGTGGGAGACTTGCTATTCTTAGTCAGTGCTAAAACACTTTCAGTGAAGAATATGTTAAATTGTTCAGCAATATTGTTTGTGTTATTAGGTAAGTTGGGGGGAGTTGTAGTTTGGCCAGGATGAACTATGTTATTGATTGTGTTCCAGAATTTGTGTGGATTTGTTCTATATTTCCACTGTAAATTAGAACAGTAGTATTGTTTGTCTAGTTTAATTTGGTGTTTGGCACTGTTTCTAAGTTGCTGTAAATTAAACGGTTTTGGAGGGATTTATTTTTTGTCCAAGTCTGTCATGCTTTGTCCCTTTGTTTTAGGAGGGTATGAGTCTCATGAGTTAACAATTGTGTGTAGTTGGCTTTGACACAAACTGTTCTTGGAGGTGCAAGTCTGTTTAGAATAGTAAGGAATGTGTTATTGAACTGTTGCACAGCAGCATCTAAAGGCAGTTGCTCAAGAGGAGTCCAGTCTATTTTTTCAAGAATATTAAGTAGAACCTATAAGTTAAAATGTTTCTTATTACGAACTTGGCGGAAGTTGATTAGTTTAGCAGAGTTACTGTATTTTCTCAGTAAGTAGGTTCCAAAGTGATCACTTAAGTGATCTGGGAGACACCCTGGTATTTAGTAATACTGGGGGTTATTAGTTAAGAACTAGTCCAAAATAGATTATATGTTTTCTTGTCAATTCTAGTTGGGTGAGAAATCATTTGAGTGAAACCATGGCAGTTTAGGTAGTTATGAGGATTGTCAGAGTTACATGTCATCCAGTCTGTGTTAAGGTCTCCTGCAGTAATGGTTTCCTGTGATATGGCTTTTGTAATATTTTGGAGAATGATTTTGACTGGACTGGAAATGTTTCCTGGAGGGATGTAGATGGCTATTATATATATATATATATATATATATATATATATATATATATATATGTATGTGTATATATATATATATATATATATATATATATATATATATATATATATATATATATGTGAGTATATATATATATATATATATATATATATATATATATATATATTTGTTCTGGTTTAGTTGTAATCTGGTTATGAGTAGCTCTTCATTATTAATGTTAATAATACTTATGTTTACAGTTGTAAGTTGAGCATCTTCTTAAAGAGAGTTGCTACACCACCTCCATTTTTTTTCTATTCTATCAGCTCTTAGAATATTGTAACCAGATGGGGTTTTTTCTATGTCTGGTATATGTGGTTTCAACCAGGTTTCAGTAAAGATGGCAATGTCTGGGTTGTAAAGGGAGAAAGTTGCATGGAGTTCATGTATTTTATTGAGCATACTTCTAAGATTTAGATTTAGTAGTAATATTTTAGAACTTTTATGTAGAGTAGGTAGACTGATTTGCATTGGGGAGTTTAATGAAATCATGTGTTCAGGGCCTGGGTTTGGATGGATATCACCACTAATCACAAGGTTAGCTGCTATGTGACTGAGCACCTGAAAAAGTTTGAATAGTTTTTTGCAGGTTTTAAAGGAAATATTATGGAGGCTTTCATTTGTAAAGAGTATTCGGTGTTGTTTCAGGTCTCTGAGTGTGGTTATAAACAATTATGGGGACACATAAAAGCTATTAATTGTTGTTAGGGTAGGGTTATTAAATGTTCTTGCTTGCTTTATATACTGATTGTCTAGTTGGAAATGGTAAGTGGTGAGGTTAGCTGTAATCATGAGGAATAAAGTTAATGCAAGAGTATGTACAAACATGATAGTATTTGTGTTTGATAAATTATTTGAAAAATGATCAGTATTGAGGGAAGATAAATTCTTGTTTGTTAAGGTACTGGTATATTACAATGTCATGTGTTCCAGGTTAAGAGTTATGTATGAAATATTTGGGGTGTTTACCGGGTATGTTTCTATTGGTTAGTCACTTTTATGTGCGTGTGCAAATGTGTTGTAGATAGCTAGTAATTTGTAATGGGATGGGTTAGTTGTAATTAGTAAAGCAGATTGGGTGATTTGAACTCTGGTGGGTGTGGTTTGGTTACATTTAAATTATGGATATCAGGGGCGGGTAAGCCCAAGCGTAGCAAGGGCAAATGGAGCAGGATGAGCCAAGATCCAAGCAAAGGCAAGTTTGTGTGTAAGAAAAACAATCAGACTTGACCAAGAACTGCTGTAAAGCTGTAAGTCATTTCTTAACCATTTATCAGGTGGAAAACAGCATAACCTTGTATCTGTAGGCTACTGTGCTCTCAATTAAATTAACAAACACACACAGTATTTGATCAGTTATGGATACTATTTGCTAACAGAAGGGAATAAAAGAGAAATGGAAGGTGAGTGTGGGTGGGGGGGCCCTGCTTACAAGCCAAACCAGGGGATAATGAATATTAGCTCAAACAGGTAGACATATACACAAAGTTAACTTTAGCTGTTTATGTTTGCAGACAGTTCAGACCTGGACTACTCTTTTCATATAACATTGTATCCACCGGTCGTGTTAAAGATAAAGTTGTGATTGCTTAGAGTGGTGTTAGGTCTAGAAATAGTATAGAGAGGAATGAGCACTTTTGAGATGGTAAAGATACATTATAAAGACTACAAAACAAACTGTGAAAATAGATACTGCATGCAGGAAAATATGTCTTGAATCAACTACTAGTATATGCAGATACTGAGCCAACTGGATAATGCATTTGCAAGAATGAACCTCATGTGACAGGTATGCAGTCACAGATAAAAATATAGTGAGCAGCACTCTGTCCTGGGTCTTTAATGTGATTTTTGCACCGCTTATACCACAATTATATAGATATAATTAGACACCAGTACGAGCTGTCTACCCACAACACATGTACAGGAATACTATTAGTTAACAAGATGCAACTATGCAAATAGCACATACAAATATACTAAACAACTTGGTGCAGACAAGCACATGCTAGCATGCCATATAACCTCCAGTAATACAGTGTAAATCATATTAGATGCCTGTGGAACACAATTCAACATAAATAAGCAAATATATTTTTAAAACACTTACTGGAGAGACACTGAGCTCTTCATGGTGCCAGTAGCAGGGTGGTTCTAGTTTTAAAAATAGCACCATAAAGTATTAGGACAAGTAAATATAGATTTGACTGCAGGGCCAGATGGAATAGGATAGGAAATGTATAAAAATTTAGGGGACTGGCAAAAAATAATTTTAAAGATTTTGAATGAATGGTTAAACGAAGGTTTTTTATATTAAGAATTATGTAATAGAATACTGAAATTCATATGGAAGACAGAAGACAATTAAAAAACTGGAGACAGATAGTATTAAATAATAATGAATATAAGGTATTTATGAAAATAACACAAAAGAGATTTGAAATTAAAATGGAAGATATTATGGAAAATAGTATAAAGAGGAAGGGTTATCAAGAATTATTAATAATAGTTAGAGAAATTGTGGATAATATTATGAGTAGAAAAGAAGAAGCGAAAATCATGTTAGGAGACCATAATAAGGCATTTGACACAACTGGACATGAAATCTTATGGGTAATAATGAAAGAGTATAAGTGAGAAAGTTAGGAAATTATGTATGTCAGCTTATAGTAATTATAAAGTACAAATACTTGTAAATGGCTGGTTAAGCCAAGAGGTACATGTGAAGGGTGGTGTAAGAAAGGGATGTCCAGTGAGTTGTATACTCTTTTGCATTAATTATGAGTGTGGTAGTATGTGAAATGGCAAGTTATATAACACTTGAAGGAGTAAGAATTCCAGTTCTGTTAACATACGCAGATGAAATTATAATAATTGCAAAAGCAACATTTTAATAAAAGAAGTAATAATTTGCACAAATGAGTGTCTACAGATGATAGGGATGGCTTTAAATAAAGAGAAAAGTAAATGTTAGGTGATGTTGTAAAGATCGGGGATATATATGTTACAATGAATGAAATATGTGTGTTAGGTATAAAATTTAGGAATAAAGATGTAAATAGAATTCAGTGGGAAAAACAATAGAAGAAGTAAAATAAACCTGTATTTTCTGTAAAAGATATAAATTGTCATTCAGAAAAAAAGTTTATTTGATACATTCAATACTAATGGGACAAATAACATACTTAGCAAGTATATTTATGTTGCCAACAGTATTTGAAAATGAATTACTGCAGATATTTTTTTTCATTTATATGGAGTTCTAGATTAAACTCAGTAATAAGGGAAGTCTTGTATGTAAATAAAGAAGAAAGAGGTTTAGGGTTAATTAACCAAGTGGTATATGCTGTTTAATTTAATTTGGACAAAGTGTTAAAGTGGTTAAATAAAAAAGATGAGAGATTAGTAGTAAAATTGTATAAATATAAGTTTGACAAATGTGGTGATATGGTAAAAAATGAAGAAATACAATGTTACCAAGAAAAAATATTTTGTGGAAAATCAAAATTGATGGTATAGAAAAAGAAAAGTATGGTATAAGAAAGCAATAATAAAACATTTCTATATAAAACTGTGGGAAAATCTAACAGATGAAAAAATTAAAGGTATAAAGATAAGAAGTAAATGGCGTAATTAGAAAGTAGAATGTCAAGATTTTTGTGGAGACTGGTAAGAGATAATTTGACCGTTCTTTCCGAAACTATATTTTGAGGCACTAATGGCTGCAGTGTGAAAAAGATACTCAGCTAAACTCAATAAAGTCTACATGGTCTGTTTACACAGCATGTGCATCGTGCCACTGCGCACACACAGTAGCACATTGTTTTAGATTCAGTAAGCTTCTCTACACAGTGTTTAGAGCCATGCAAACAAGATGGACACTGTGGCATGGTAATTAAATAATATGCAGCTGAACTGTATGCTAATCAACCAATCTAAGATGGATTTGCTATTCAACAAACTGTAAAGCAACCGTGTAGACTCAGTGCTAGTTTTACCTGCAAATTCCAAAATCTGTTGAAATACAACCATGAAAAGGGGTCTACATAGAAACAATTTTAGGGGCTGCTGTTGCTTTAATTCATGTGTATGTGCAAGAGACTGAAGTCAATGCTGCCGCTGCTAATAGACAATGGCCAAGAAGGAGAAGAGTTTTCACACTCCATTTAACATTTCACAGTCTAGATGGTGTAGAAATTGTAGAATACTACAGGGTGGATAGAGACACACAACAGGAACTCAGCAACCTCTGTCATCCTCAACTCAGAGCCAGGGCAAACCAAGGGGGACCCATGCCAGTGGAGACAAAGGTATGTGTAGCACTTAGAATTCTAGCTGCAGGAACCTTTCAGAGACAGACAGGGAACATGCTGGGGTGTCAGCATCCAGGATCCTCCATCAATTCCTGAATGCTATGTTGCAACATACCAGTGACCACATATACTTTCCCTGTAATCCTAAGGACATGGTCATAAATATGCAGGAGTTCTACCCTGTAGCACACTACCCTGAAGTACTGAGCACCATAGAATGCATACATATAGAAATTAAGGCACCACCCAGGGAACAGGGAATGCTCTACATAAATATGAAGGTCTTCCACTCTTTAACTGCCAAATCATGTGTAATGTCAAGGAATCATCTTGAACTTGTGTGCTGGCAACCCAGGCAGTTACCACAACTCACATATCTGGCACACCTCCCAACTGCACCAGATGTTCACTTGGGGGGGGGGGGGGTATCCCATAAGGTCATTTACTGGAGGTTGCAGGTTATGCACCTGAACTGTGGCTGATGACACCCATCAGAAATGCACACACACCTGCTGAAGATAACAGTGAGGCACACACTCAAACATGAAATATCACAGAGCATGTGTTTGGGCTGCTGAAGTCACAGTTCTGGAGCCTAGATACATCTGGGGGAACCCTGCAGTACAATCCACATACATGTACTGAAATATTCATTGTATGTGCCATGCTGTACAACATCATCCTGAGAAACCAGCTTCAGCAAGATCAGCAAGGGGAAGGGACACACATCCCCTGATGAATGGCAAGGTCATCACAGCCACATGCAGGTGAGAGGTCAGAGGGGGAGCCAGTAGCTGCTGTGGGTGTAGGCAGACATAGGCTTGCTCAGTATGATGCCCTCACATTGGCTAAGAGTCAATGCATAGCACACTCACTCACCACCTAAAGGGTTAAAACCTTCCTCCTGTGCACATATATATAGTGACATTGATGCCAGGCAATGCTCACAGCCTTTACCTACCCGTGTAATGGCTGTGTACTCTTAGCATTAGAGTCAGCCCTGAACTAAAACTGTTGCAACTGTTGGATTTACAAGGTAAATGTTGAACCTGGAGTATATTGTTTAATAATATGAATGAATGGCATATCCTTGCATGTTGTTACTTGGTAATGTAAGCCAAGTAAAAGCTGGGTGATTTGTACAAAATGACTTTAACATGTGACAGCAGAGACTTATGTGACTTATATGTATCCATTGTCAAGAATAGTCCTCAGGCATCAATGATTCACGCAGTCATACCTCTCAAAATTACTGATGGTCACTGAATGTCCTCAGTTTAGCACCATATTTTTGTACTGGAAAATCATTAAAGAGAGACGGTAGAAAGTAATGAGACACATTTCATTTTCAGACTTTACAACCCTCACAAGATCATTAACAATACTGATGCAAAAAAGTTTGATTCTATCAACTGTCTAACTTTCTAAGACCAAAATATGTCAGAGGTACAATTAACCAAATCAGCATCACAAATGCAGATATACTAAGCACTAAGTCAGCTATGAACCCTGAGCATCAGACACAAATGTTATGTATCCTGAATCCAAAAGATAGAAAACAGGGATATGGCACAGTTATCATCACTGGCACAGGGTGTTGTATATGTGTGTGTGTGTATGGGGAAGCCTAGGCTGACACAAAAGGTCAGTGAGTGTATGTGAGTAAGAAAGATAAGCAGGAAGGCATTTGAATAAAGTAACAAATGGCCAGTGAGAAAAAATAAGCTTTAAGTTTCATGGCTGAATCATGTAATGTGTCTGTATGGGTCCTCCAGGTTAAATTGGTATGTAAGTGTCGGCATGAACACAACCATGCTCTGTGCTAGCTTTACACCTTGGTATGTCAGACAAGTGAGAACCATGCATGGTAGAGGTGGCAGTTCATCATTGTTGTACCCAACCACGAGAATTGGCACGTCCTCACCCCTGGTCAGATGCACTACTGCTAGCTGAACATGATTGATGTTTGCTGGTCAAGCTGCCCTCACAAGGATGCCCAGGACCACAACCCCATGGCCTGCTATGGCTGGGTGTGGACACCTCAACCTCAACCACACTTTTGGAGAAGTGAGAAAGTAGTGCCATTATGGGAGCATGATCAGGCATGGCCATGTTGGCTAACAGCAGATAATGTGGCTAACCTATACTCACAAGGATGTCGTCCCCCTCCCAGCAGATGTTCCATTACAGACACCACCTGTTCCATGTGTCATTTATCCAATCCATTGAATTGACAACATAGTAGAGGCAGTCATGCATGTCAGCCTCTGCCACATCTATAACCCTAAGCATTTCTCTGGAGGACCTATGGGAATGTGCCTGTGCCTCAGTGATGGCCCTAAACATACGAGTGGCACTGGAAGACACACCTGGATCAGGTGGAGAATGGACACTGGCTTTCTCTGAACACCCTTAACAACCCTGCTGTGTGGCACCTCACCCAGACGTTGACAATGACTAGAGTCAACAGGCACTGAAGCCACAGTAACCACACTTCCCTGATCAAGTGTCTCATCCACCACCTGTCCAATATCTGAGGGCTGACTGGAATGGATTGGCGTAGGCCTACTGGCTGTCTCCGGTGGATTTACAGGGGATGGCTGAATGTCAACCTCAGTGTTAGATTCAGCGTCTGCAGCCATGACTGTGCCTGTGTTGGGATACCATCATCATCAGTGC